>NC_048218.1:45639645-45785938 GCF_002007445.2 Ailuropoda melanoleuca | reverse complement strand
CTCAGAACAGAGGGATCGTGGACCATTCTCCACTGATGTTCTGGCCACTTTAACTCTGTTTCTGTTGGTGCTGCTCAATCGTGCAGCGTCCTGGGATGTGCACCCCACACTGGGCATCCCAGCCCTCACTTCCAGGGCCGGCGCATCTCTGTCATTTGTTTTTCTAACACCGCCAGCCGCCAGCAGCCCCCGCACCCTCTGGAGCTCCCGGTCTCAGTCTGGTTGCACGTGTTCCCCAGTTCACAGTCTCAGTCTGCTCTCTCATGGGTGCCAGTCCACCCGCTCCCCTGTGCAGGTGGCTACCACTTCCCAGTGCCCAAACGCGGCGGCTCCCTCCCCCTTCGTTTATCTTCCGATATCTGTGCACAGATTCACGGCTCCCCGCTTCATACCTCAATACTCAGTGCTGGAGATGTTCCTTTGTAGAGAACCGGATGTATCTTCCTGCATTTCAGGCTGATTCCATGGGTGTTCAGGATGGTCTGGTACCTATCCAGCTCGACTCAGGGGACCAGCTGAAAAAGGGGTCCCCTACTCCTCTGCCATCTTAACTCCTCCAAGTCCTAATTGTTACTATTCTATTTAGGTTTTTTCCTTCCTTTGGGGGTGAATTTGATCATTTACATTTTTTTAGAAAATTGCCACCTGACCAAAGTTTTTATATTAGCCAGGAGAAGGTTTTCCATAGTATTTGCTTATGATTTTATTAGGTTCTTGTAATCACTGCTTTATTTTATATTTTAATAGGTAATACATTCACAGAGTTGGAAAGTAAAAATAACATACAAAGGTATATAATCTTGCTCTCATCCCTAAATATACACAAGTAATAATTTCTACTCATTTTTCCCAATCTTTCTTTTTTCAGTACAAACAATATGAATCTGTAGTCTTCTTTTCTTCCTCTTTTCTGTAGCTTCCTCTTGCACTTAACAATGCATGTTGAAAATCTTTCCACAACAGTTCATAGAGAACTTCCACCTCTCCTTTTACAGCTATATTATAGTCCATTGTATAGATATACCCTAATTTATTTAATTGACCCCTTATTTATGGACACTTTTGTTGTTCTCAATTGTTGTTTCAAAATTACCTTTACAAATTCTACCTTGCAATTGTACAAATTCATCTAGAAAATAAATTCCCAGAATTGGAATTCTGAGCCAAAGAGTCCACATTTGTCATTTTGACAGTTATTTCCAGCTTGCCCCATAGAGGTTGTACTAATCTGAATTTTCACTAGCAATACAACTATATGCAGGGTCTGGGACAAAGTACAATGAAGACCTATATGCCATTTATATAAAAGTAAATGTAAAACTTACATATTAGGCTATGCTGCTAAATAAAATCCATGGGTTTGATTCTAATGCCATGATAAACATACCTTCATAAGGACCTGGAAGTCCAGGTCTGAATTTAGAAACAGTGGATTCCTTGGGATTTCTACATCAGAACGTGGCAAGCAGCCCCAGCTGCAGCTGCCCCCTTTCTTCCCATGCCTGTCTCAGTCCCACTCCCAGGATGCTTTGTGCTCACACCTACAGACACCCTAGCCCACACCATCAAGCTATGAACAGCCACCCCTCAGGGAATGCGCCATTGCCCCCTGAGAGGCCAACTTGGGGTGGTGGGGGGAGGCACCCACAATCCCTGGAAGCCCAGCAGGGTTCCTGAGGACCCAGAGGCAAGGAGGCAAGCCAGGAAGGGGAGACGCAGGCTCTGGGTTAGCATTCCCACTTGACTTTTGCTTAAATCTTGTCTGTTATCCTACTTGTATTGTGACCCCCTTTATTTTTGTATATATTGCTTAATTATGCCTTTTTGTCTTAACAAATCTCGCCAGGTATTTATCTATTTAAATTCATCTTTTCAAAAAACTAGCTTTTGGTTAAATTGACGTCTGCTCTTGTTTTGTTTTTAATTTCTATTCCATTACTTTTTTTCATTACTGCCAAACAGCCTTCCCTAGAATTGACTTTCTTTTATATTTTATTTTTTAAATTTCTTTTATCCCCAGGTCCAGCTCCATGACAGATGCATAGACAGTACTTAACAAATGTTTGCTCGCTGGCCTCTCTGGAATTTGCATTTTGGTTGAGGATATCAAGCCCAAGCTGAGTTACCACGCTTCCGTCATAATCACAATTTTAACACATGTTGCTCCCCATTTCAAGACCCTGTCCCCTTACCCACAATATATAACAAAGGGAGTATTGGTATTTTTAAATGAATTTTTTTTTTAAGATTTTATTTATTTATGTGACAGAGAGACAGCCAGCGAGAGAGGGAACACAAGCAGGGGGAGTGGGAGAGGAAGAAGCAGGCTCATAGCAGAGGAGCCTGATGTGGGGCTCGATCCCGGAACGCCGTGATCACACCCTGAGCGGAAGGCAGACGCTTAACGACTGCGCTACCCAGGCGCAGGTATTTTTAAACCTCCATATTTTAAGTAAAGAAAATCAGACCCAGAAAGATTAAGTGCTTTGCTTCTTTCATTTAACTAGTTTTTAAATCTATGGACTCATAAAAACGACATTAGCTCTTCCTTAGCCCAACATCTCCATTTGACATAAAGAGGACTTTCTATATAAAGAGTAACTTGCTCCAGATCAGTAATTAACTGAGAGCTGAGTGGCGTTAACTCAGGTCTCTTGTTTACTAATCAAGTGCTGCTTGATTCGTAACTCTCCTAATTCTCCTAACAGTGCTGCCTTTACCACAGGGAAAACAGGGAGGGTAATCATCAGCTTCAAGTTACTGGAAGATTAATACACTGGAATATGTTTAATAGTTGTATTTTTCTTTTATAACACCAATATAATATTAATATTTCCCTACATTTTATTAAATTATAATAAGTAATATTTCCAGAAATATTAGCACTATTTTCAATATCTTTACCACACAAACATGGACAATTAAATGCAGAACACATATAAAACCCCTTCATGATGCCTGAGAAAGTAGCAGAAAATATTAAAACTTTCAAATGGAAAACATGAATTTCATTTCCTCTCCTCAACTAGACAAAATTAGAATCTGTTTTGAAAAGTCTAGTTTAATTAAGTGCAGGAATAAAAATATCTTTCCTTAGTTAAAGACATTCCATCAGAAGACTCTAGTGTCTGGCTCCAATTCTTAGGGTTTTAACGTCTTGGTATCTGTCATTTGTCCCAGACCAGGAATTTGAAATATTTGGATGAGGATGAAGATTCCTCTTAAATGAGAAGACAATATTTAGGAAAGTTTATTCCATTGTGAAAAGAAACCCTAAAAAATTTAAACAAATAAAATACATAAGGTATAGTTTTTCCTTAAGGTAAAAGTTATTCAGAAAGAACTACCTGGTTACATAGTTTAATAAACTGGTTACATATTTTAATAAAATTTTCCCTGATGGCATAGCATAGTATAATATTTTTTTAATGCAGGAAGATACAGCAATTCTTAGAACTGTTTCTGTTTCTGTTTTAAACTAATCAGTTGAGGGGCACCTGGGTGGATTACTCCGTGGGGCTTCTGACTCTAGGTTTCAGCTCAGGTCAGCTCAGGTCCTGATCTCAGGGTGGAGAGATTCAGCCCCACCTCAGAAGCCACACTGGGCCTGCTGAAACGGGAGTCTGTTTCCCCTCTCCCTTTCCCTCTCTCTCTCCCCCATGTACGCAAGCTCTCCCTCTCTCTCTCTGTCTCCCACCCCGAAATAAAAATAAATTGTATCTTTTAAAAAGTTTTTTAAATTTAATCAGTTGAGCTTAATGATTATACCTATAGTAGACTTCCAGTTTGATAAGCTGAATTTCAATCCAAAGGTCCAATCTAGGTCAATGGCATCTATTCAAGGTATAATTCAGGGAGTGGAGAAAACTATGCACTAAATTATCGAAGAATTCATAAATTAAAAATAACACTTAACATTTGTTGAGTGCTTATAGTGTGTTAGATGTCATCTTAAACCTATAAGTGTATTAACTCATTTAATCATCTAATGACAGCTCTGTAAGGTAGGTATATTATTACTCCCATAATAGGAAAACTGAGGCACAGAAATGTTGAGTAACTTGCTCAAATTTACTCAGTTAGTAAATGGTGATGTTGGCATTTCAACAAGGCAGTCAGGCTCCAGAACTTCTTCTTTTTTTTTCCTACTCATTTACTTCTCCCCACCCCCGATTCTCATGTGCACACTCCTAATCACCATACTTCATACTAGACATTCTTCAGTAACATACGTTATCAAAAGATCTACGGATGGTGGTCGTATTCAGAATTTTAAGTAAAACTAATACCTGGAAATCAAGGAAAAATCCACTAAGCCAAGGGTCTAGCCTCTTAATTTAAGAAACTGACTTTGAAAATGGGATCAGCAATTTGAACATCACCGATGTTAAAATAATTCATGCCCCTCAGGCAATTACATAACAAAATTTATTCCTCCCAAAACAAATCCTTTCCCTTTCATAGTAATTGTGTTCTTGATTTAGAGAGTGGTTATATGAGGAAGTAAGAAGGGAAACTGGGTAAAGGAGCAGAATAGATATTAAGACTAAATAACACTATAGCTGCCTAAAACCCAACCTTTTCCATGGGGACCTTTTTTTTGAACTCCCAAATGCAACCTGTACTCCAGGAGCAGTTCAATGAGTTTGACTTATTACCAAGTTTGCCTCTTGAGGAAGTACTGTAATTGAGTAAAACGAAAGTCAAGCATCTGTGTACAAATTATTTTCTGAGAATCAATAATCTGTCCTTGACCTTTCCCCACAATCCACATTTCCTACTGTTCAAGAATTTCAGTGCTATGAAGTTTGACGTTGGGGTTTGGGAATATTTCAACCTGCTAAATTTCTTGTTGGACTGAGGCATAAGTGAATCCTGTGATAGGAAATGAAGGTCAGAGCATCTGGAGAGGGGTGGAAAAGGCACTCATGATGGCTGAGAGGAGGAATTTTATAATCTAGAAGAGACACAGGATATGGTTCAATAGGCATTATCATCAGTGCTAATATGTTATGAGGTTAAGATATTCTCCCTAAGATTAAGGAAAACATCCCCTACTATGATGATTATGGACATCTATGTTTACATCAGGCCTAGCTCAAGTTGGAAAATGTCAAGGGAAAGATGTACAATAAAACTTAATTATGTTTCATTTTATTTTCCTCAAGTGTTATTGGACCAAAAAGCCACGCTGCTTCTTGTATAACAAGGCTCATTGCTATTGGGAGCACGAGTCCAACAGAGATAGAGCCCCTTGTTGTCCATTCTGAAAACACATTAGATAAGGTGCATATTATTTGATATTCTACAAGGAATACTTAACGTGAAAAGGTTGGAGGTCTGGCAAAACTTTCATTTGCTCCAACATAAAAGCATCCTATAAGATTGCTGATCACACAGCCAAACAAAAGAGGCCATACACAGCTGGAGAGGTCTGAAGAAGCCAAAACTCTGGAAATGGTTAGAGTGTTGCATGGCTTGGAGCAGAAGAAGAAAACTAAAATGGTGTCTGCTTAACTGCTGAAAACAAATCCATAATAAAATTTATCTTAATATTTTGAGGCAAATTACAAGGAATTGGTAGCTATAGTCTTTTACTTCCGAATACAACTCTTTGACAACTTTTAGTCCAGTTTCTGGTTTTCACATGATTCTTTCAAGGTGTTCATCAGCTATGTATTGGCAGCTATATTCCAAGCACTCTTCTAGGTGCAGGGAATGCAGATTAATAAGTCAGTTCCCTGCTTTCTTGAGGCTTTCATTCTAGGAATGGGGAGACAGCAAACAAATAAGTGAGAGATTATCAGATGATAAAAGCCATGAACAAAATACATGTGAAAGAGAGGAAACAGAATGATAACCTTAGACCGAATGGACAGAGAAGGTTTCTCTGAAGAGATGACATTTAACCTCAGACCTAAATCATCAAAAGAGACAGCCATGTGCAACTCTGGATGAAGAGTGTTCCAATAAACTGACATCATCTTAGAAGAACTCCAAGTCTTGAGCTTCTTTGGGGAATTGCAAGAGTCATCATTAGTTTTGAAAAATATCTTTACCAAACAAAACTTCAAAAGCATAGGATATCTTATTCCTGAAAGCCTAGGTGGAGAAAATGTTGCACTTGACAATGTATCTCATTGTGATGCTTTGGTGAAAAAAAAAAGATCATTATTATTTAATGTTTTCAACAGTGGCATAAAAATGCCAAAGACTATTCTAGCAATTCTGAAAGTAGTTGTGTCTACTTCCATGAAATGCTATCAACTTCATCTGGACTAGAGCTTCAAACCATGACCTTTTACAAGAGGCCTTATTAAGCAATAGGGGGAGAATAAAAAGGTTTTCCATACTACACAGAAGATCACTGGCATTCTAGAGGCCATGTCTTGAAGCACTTGTTTGATATTTAAACCAACGATTCATTAGAAAAGATGAATAATTATACTTAGAATAACTAGAGATAAGTTCTTTCATGGCTTGTTTGATGGCCAGTAAGTGTCGGGGCTTATGTAAGTGTGAGTAATCTTTCCGTGAAAGGCAGTCACCAGGAGGAAAGCTGTTAGAACATGAGCCGTTTTCCAGGCAATGCAGTCTAAATGCAGTCTCTCTTGCTGCTCTAGACTAGAAGTTCAACAGCAGACAATCACATAACTTTGCAAAGCTGAAGGAAATACCTTGGGAAAACCCTAGAAGAATGTGGCAAAGCTATAGCAGTCACTCCAAATGTCTATAAACAACATTCGAAGACTCGGAAAACCTTAAAAGTGAACATACAAATCCACACTCTACAAGCAACATTAATCATGTAGATCTCCTTGACTTGAAGACAAACAATGTGACTTACCAAAGTGCCTAACCTTGCCTAGCAAAACATTCTACTGGCTACTGCTTATCTTTGTAAATTAGGGGTTTGGGGCATAGTTGCCTCAAAAAGAAAAAAAAAAGAGATGAATTAATTGATTGAGTCACCCTCGTCTTCCCTCTAGGAAGGCAGAATATGTGGGAGTGAAGAGAAAGAAACTAACATCAGAATAATCTGGATTTAAACCCAGACCCAACACTCTCTAGCTAAGTAAGCTTGACAACATTTTCTGAGCCTGAGTTTCCCCATCAATATCATGGATATAATAATAACTGCCTCAAGGTAGTTGCTAGGATTAAATGAGATAAGTATAAATCATAAACTTGTCAAGCTTACTTGAAGCTAATGTAATAATGTAACATTGTATGTCAACTACAATCAAATTAAACATTTTCTAAGAAAAATTCAGAGCAAGGACACATTTGTCTCTTTTTTTTGAGGAGCTGGTATGCTTGTACTGCTAAACGAGGGTTTTCTGTTGCTTATTATGCTTCCTTTGGGGTCTTAGCCCTCGGGAAGTTCAGGGATGTGTCTCAGGAATTATGTTTTGTATTTGTTTTTAGCAACTCTGTTTACTTCCTTATAATGTTTTATACTTTGGTCCTTATTTTAATAGTTCTATTGTACCTGTCCTCTTTATAACTCACCACAAATTTCCCTTTTAAAGTAGATGTCATATAATGGAAAGAAGGAAAGGAGGGAGTAAAGAAAGACTCCTTAAAAGTATACTCTTTAAATAAAGTCTTATAAATGTAGCAGCCTTAATAGGGTGAAACCCATAGTTCATAATTTTTTTAACTTTAAACAAAACTTAAACCAACAAATAAAAACACATTTTTCTCAAGTTTAAATGTTATTGGTTTTGTTCTGGCAAATCTTCTCATGCTAATTATCCAAATCCTGTTAGTACGATATTTTCTAAATAAAGGTCTGAGGGGTGGGGGGAGGGGAGGGCGAGCAGCTCCCTCCTCAGCTCCCCCTCCATCAGCAGCTAACATACAGGACTTCTTTTGTCCCCAGCAGTGGCTCCTCTCAGCTAAGCATTGTGCTTCTGCCAGCTCTGCCCACCTCCTATCCTCCTCAGTTACCTTCTCATAGGGCTATCACCCCTCCTTCTGCTCTTTTGATGGTTTTACTCACCCTTATTCACTCGGTTTTATTAGGATCTTTCTCTGTTACAAAAGGGAATACTCAGCACATCCAGCTTTGAACCCCTTTCTGGAGAACCTCTGCAGCCCAGGGGGCCAGCGCTGGGGTTATAGACAGTCTTTGCTGCGAGTTTCTGGGGGGTTTGCCTCTAACGTCATTCTTTTACCCACCGTTTCCCCCTCCCACCTTCCAGTGTCAGCTCTAGCATACAGCAGTCTACTAACAAATATTTGTTGAACAACCAGAAAAATCATTTTCTAAGTAGTCCTCGTTTTTGAGTAGTTTCTAATACTTGGAAAGTGAGAAGTTTGTGTACAACCCATAAGATTTTATTTACAATCCTAGTGAGAACATCCCTAAACTTTCTTCTTGAAGTGAAATTCCATTCTGCACATGTTTGATTATGTGCATACGCCTGTGTGTGTCCGTAATTATTTATCTTTCTTGGATTTAGCTAAGCAAACCCAAACATGTGTTACTAATGATTTTAATTAAGCTGTTATCCAGTCACTAGTTCAAAGACCATGAGGCACCCCTGTGGCTCAGTCGTTAAGCGTCTGCCTTCGGCTCAGGGCGTGATTCCAGTGTTCTGAGATCGAGCCCCAAATCGGGCTCCCCTCCTCCGCTGGAAGCCTGCTTCTTCCTCTCCCACTCCCCCTGCTTGTATTTCCTCTCTCGCTGGCTGTCTCTCTCTCAAATGAATAAATAAAATCTTAAAAAAAAAGGAGTTCAAAGAGCAAGAAGAGGCTAATTAAACTGTAATTCATCCCCCTGCACACTCACACACACACACTCCTATTCGTGTGTGTGCAGCCATATGCTAGCCATCGACTGACCCTTGCCTGTTGTATTTCACACATGATGCCTTGGTGGGCTGCCTCAGCCCAGACATAGCTATTTGTAGTACTGGTGTCGGGCCAGAGGCTCCATACCTTCTCTTGATTTGAGTTAAGCATAGTAAGTTAAAGATAAACATACCATAGTTAACCATAAACAGCATTACCTTTCTGGATCTTAATCACAGTTGTCCAGATGCTCAGTCCCAAAACGATGGCTGTCAGCAGTCCACATACAACGGCCACCAGCACCCTGAGGTCGAAAGCACGGCAGGAAGCCATGGGAAAGCCAAGCCACAAATCCACTCCTGGAGGAAGAACAAGTAGCGTCTTTCTTCTTGAGCCAAGAAGCTTAATCAGCAACTACTCTAAAAAATAAAAATAATTCCTCCTTTCAGTGATCTATCAGGCAGAAGTCCTCATTTTTAGGACTTTTTAGGTTAATCAGGCAGGCTGCAGTTTGAATCATCTAATGAAAGGTACATTCTCTCGTTGCAACTTCCTCATCCTTCACTGAACGAGAACAGGAAAAAAGAGGTTGGAATTATGGGAGGAGAGATAACTGAGGGTCATAAAGAAGAAAGGGAGGGAATAATTAACAGGGTCAAAGTGTAAATGTCCAGATAAACAAGAAGGCGGGGAAGGGAACAAAAAAATAAAAAAAGAAACCAAGATGTGCTGTATGGTGATTCACATAACATAACAAAAAAATTTTTTTTGAACATAAAAAAAAAAAGAAACCAAGCCATCTTCTTATACTTTGGTTTTAGGGGGATCTAGTAGAGGTAGCCTGACAGGTGCTTCAGGCCACACAGACTCCCTCTTGTCAACAAGGGGTTTAAGCAGTGACACACACACATGATTCTAGTATTTGCACTTTTTTAAAGGAACTCCCATTTTGAAAGCCGCAGTTGGTGAGTGGGCTCTACTAGCACAGGGTGAGTTTTGAAAAGCACAAATCCCAGTACTGAATTGTGTCTCCCTAAAGAACCCTATGTTGACGTTCTAACCCCTAGTACCTCAGAACGTGACCTTATTTGGAGATAGGGTCATCACAGGGGTAAGCAAGTTTAAATGAGGTCATTAAAGTAGGCTCTAAGCCAACAAAACTGATGCTCTTATAAGAGGAAATTTGCACAGAGATATGCACAGAGGCAAGAATTTAGGAAGAAACACAGGGAGAAGATGGCTGTCCACAAGCCAAGGAAAGAGTTCTGGGGCAGAGCCTTCCCTCCAAGCCCTCAGAAGGAACGAACACTGCTGGCACCTCGATGTTGGACTTCTAGCCTCCAGAACCGTAAGACCATAAATTTGTGTTGCTTAAGCCACTGAGTGGTAACCCTTTGTCACAGCAGCCCCAGCTGACTAGCTCACCATCTGGATCAACGTACACTGGTTTCTCTGCACCTGCAGCTCTGACCCTCTCCTGCCCAGGCTCTCATGTTCTCTCCCCCATCCCTTCTCCATCATGAACTGAAAGAATGGAAGAATGAATATCCACCTCAATCAGAGTCCTGTTCCTGGTGGGTTAAGAAAGATTTTACAAAAGAGGACACATTTAAGTTGACTTTTTCAACCCCCCAAACAACGATATATTTCCACTATTCTCTCTAGTACTCACTTTATCAAGAAACAGCTTTAGGGGACATGAACATAGGTTCTAACCTTTAACCCACCCAAGATTTCAGAAAAACACATCGATGTTCCCCAAAATGGAAGAACTTAGAGGCAATGCTGCAGCAGCACAACATAAATGAATGTGAATCCACTGTTTCGTTTGCTGTGAATAGATTTTTAAAAATCTGTTTCTGAGATGTCTGCATGTACATGCACAGAAAATGTTGGGAAGGGTACATTAAAAATAATTCTTCTTGGGAATCTGAGAGATCTAAGAAGCTCATTTTTCATTTTACACCCTTTAAAATTTGAAGTTCTTAACTTTCGCATTTAATATTTTTTCAGTTATAATAATAATGAATATATCTATTACTCTTTCAATAATAAAAGAGATCATTTTAAATAAATAATGTCTAAGGAAAAGGTAGCACTTACAAAGTGCCTAGAACATACCAAGCACTGTGCTATGCACTTTATATATCTTAATCTCATTTATTCTGTAACAGGTATTTTTGCCCACTGTATGAATGAAGAAGTGAGACTTGCGCAGGTATTACTCTAAACAGGAGCTCTCTGGTTAAGGAAATTTGAATGGCATTAGGTTACATAAAAGTAATAGTTTTCTTCAACTCTGGAATTTCTTAGAACCTTTAATATATGTTCACATACATTGTGAATTGTCAAGTTCCCAGTGTTGATCACAGAATCCTCTTCTCAAGAATTTCTCAGAGATAGCAATCTTTCAGAGCATGCTTTGGAGACACTGCCCTGCACGATCATCTGCAGAAAGGTCTTATTTAGTTGCGCAGAGTGACTAAAGGAACTGATCATGGGACCCACGTTTGTCATGTAGTCTGGTGACCAAAAACTGACTTTGATGGTTCTCAGACATTTTCTCTTCCATACTCGATGGAAGTGTTGGAATCCTGGGATATTAATGGCTATAGATTCTTAGTACTTTTATATTTTCATTTATATGCCAACTATCCAGCTAGGAACTCTAGAAATTTATGGAATAGAAGAAATTCTTAGGCACAGATATTTAGATGTTGACATTTATGTAAGGGCATGAATTTCTATCTTTTATAGACAAATATATAGACATCAACTTTATACACACACATATATATAAGATCACAAAAAGAAACAGGAAAAGGAAAAGAACTAAACAGGGAATAATTCATTTGTTCTACTCATGCAGACATTGTGCTAGGTGCTGAGGATGATAGAGTGAACAAGAGAGTCAAGGTCCCTGCCCTCACATAGCTTATACTCAGGAATACCTGAATTTGTATTGACAATGTCTTTAATCTGCTCGGTGACCCTGGACAAGACACATAAGCATCTGAACCATCATTTCTTCATATTTTAAACAACCTAGTTGAGGCCTTGCCTTCCTGAAAATTTCAGTCCTAAAGTCATTAGTTGAAGAAGAGCAAGGCAGGTGTTTATAGTGAGAAAAGAGTCAAGCAATAGACCAGAGCAGATGTCAGAGCCCAATAGGGGAGGCAAAGGGTGCAAGAGAGCCTTGCATGAGATGTCAGATTCTAAGCAGAGTGAATAAGGCATCCATCCGTGCGATGGGGAAGAGCAGCCTCACAACCAAGGGTGAGGAAGGCCTCCAGGTGAGAAGTAGCCCGATGTGGGAAATCAAATTCAGAGCAGGGAGAGGGCACATGTGTGCTTCTGCATGGGTGGGCTGGTTGTTGTGGGAATTCAGAGGCAGAGTTAAGTGAGGAGGGTGTCCACACGGAGTGGCAGCCTAAAATAAGGAATCAGACTCCAAGCAAAGAGAGAGGAGTGTCCGCACATAGGTAGGGTGGGGCTGAAGATCAGAGATCAGTTACATACAGGATGATCAATCAAATAGGTAAACATATAAGAATAATGACAGCCAAGTTCCTTACTCTAAGAGAAGGGAATTACAAATTTGGAAAGTGACAAAACTTTAATTCCATAAGAATTTCAAAACAGGTCATCAGAAACACGGAGAAAGAAAAGCTACAGGGGGTAATTCTGAAGGAAGCAATATCCTTTAAGGGAAATGGCTATCAGATAAATGCATGAATACGATCATGAACTTCTTATCCAAAAGAGGAAAACTGATGACTGAAACAAAGTCAAGTATTTCAAGGGAAGGAAGGGGTGTGATATTACTTCTTATTTCTAATATTTGATCTAAATGACCTCCATTGTGACTTTAAAAAATAGAAACTTATAATGTTGGATTGGTAATGGATGTGTGTATCAATACAAACTCATGGTTTTCTGTATATATTAATAATATATTTCAATATATATTCAGTAAATACATTTCATATATAAATAAATAGATGCACGACTATGTGTATATACACAAATTTATAAATGTGCATAAATGTTTATGATATATATCATACATTAATATACATATATTCTCTAGTTCTGGACATTCATAGGCCCTGAATGCAGTGACATCCCATGAATCTTAAGCACACAGATTGTAAACCTGAAACAAATATAATACTGTGCGTTAACCATAGTGGAATTAAAATTTTAAAAAACTGGGGGAAAAAGAAGAAGCTAGAATTCTTCCTTTAGAAAGACAGTGAAAGCTGCTGGTTTGGGCTGTTTTTCCTTCCTTTCCCACCAGTGGCTAGAGGAGCAGTGATTCAGGTGTAGCTGGTATGGGCTCAGGGCTGATGCTCAAGTGTTTGGAACAGGGCTGCTGTGCTGTAGTCTTTGGATATAGGCCAGCTCCCAGAGCATACTGCACATGCATGAACAGTCTGCTCTTTGGAATGAAGGTATCTCATTCAGCCAGGGGAGGAAGACAAGCTAACCAATCATTACAGCACTTACTCCAGCAAGCCAAGCACCAAGCCCTCAGTGGCAGGACTACAGTCTCCTCTGGTATATCAGATCCTGTTGATTCTGGGTTAGCAAAGCACGATTGTGAGAGCTCCCCACCTATCCCTGGGTACTCTCTGTGTGAATGATCTCCCCTTTGTGGGACTCGGGAAATAATTAGAAATACAGCAAGGGGATGGGAATGCCTACACTAAAGGCCAAAGTTGTTCACTCCAAATGAGAATTGGATAAAACTGAGAATCAAGGAAACAGTCAGCAAAACTAAACAACAATCTGTGGAATGGGAGAAGATGTTTGCAAATGACATAACAGATAAATGTCTGGTATCCAAGATCTATAAACAACTTCTCAAACTCAACACCCAAAAAACAAATAATCCAGTCAAGAAATGGGCAGAAGACATGAACGGACACTTCCCCAAAGAAGACATAAAAATGGCCAACAGACACGTGAAAAAATGCTCCACATCACTTGCCATTGGGGAAATACAAATCAAAACCACAATGAGATAGCACCTCACACCAGTCAGAATGGTTAAAATTAACAAGACAGGGAACAACAAATGTTGGCGAGGATGTGGAGAAAGGGGAACCCTCTCTTACACTGTTGGTGGGAATGCAAGCTGGAGCAACCACTCTGGAAAACAGTAAGGAGGTTCCTCAAGACGGTAAAAATGGACTACCCTACAACCCAGCAATTGCACTACTGGGTATTTACCCCAAAGATACAGATGTAGTGAAAAGAAGGGGCACATGCACCCCAATGTTCATAGCAGCAATGTCCACAATAGCCAAACTGTGGAAGGAGCCAAAATGCCCTTCAACAGACGAATGAATAAAAAGGTGTGGTCCATATATACAATGGAATATTTCTCAGCCATCAGAAAGGATGAATACCCACCATTTGCATCGACATGGATGGAACTAGGGGGTATTATGCTAAGTGAAATAAGTCAATCAGACAAAGAAAGTTATCATATGGTTTCACTCATGTGTGGAATATAAGGAATAGGGTAAGGGAGGGAAAACTGAATGGAAAGAAATCAGAGAGGGAGAGAAACCATGAGAGACTCTTGACTGCAGGAAACAAATGGAGGGTTGCAGAAAGGGAGGTGGTTGGGAGGATGGGGTAACCGGTGATGGGCATTAAGGAGGGCACATGATGTGATGGGCACCGGGTGTTATACACAATTAATGAATCATTGAACACTACGTCAAAAACTAATGATGTACCAAATGTTGGCTAATTGAATTTAAATCAAAACAAAACTTGAGAATCAAGTGTCTAGTTTCATTTCTCTTGCCCCCAAAGTGAAGACAGCTTTCTTCCAACACCTCTGGCAATTTGAGCATCAAAATAATGTCCTAACATTATAACCCATTAAATAAAATAGGAAATTACTGAATCTGAAACTCTGGGGGTGGGGCCAGCAATCTGTGTTTTAACTATTCTTCCAACTTGATGACTACTGAAGTTTATAATCACTGTTCAAGGGTAATTTTCCCAAAGGAAGTTAATCAAGTTTGCAGTAAACCAGCAAATGGCAAGAGATTAAATGGGCTTTTTGTGTCCTAGGACATTCCTTTGTTAATGCTTATGGAAATCTTGCCAGATTTTCCGATAAGCCTGCTCAAATTCACAAGGAGCCTATATTTCTCTTATCTGTGAAACCACTAGTCTTTATTTTATCTTATTCATTTATTTAACCAGATTCTTAATGAGCTTATACTCAGAAGCATCAAGACGTTCTGAAATCTCTTTTCTTTCCCTACTATCTGGACTGTGAACCCAATAGAGAGTTAATTACACAGAAACCTGCTTACCTTACCACCCCCGATACTAATGACAAAGGCCAGTCTCAACTTCCCCACCTGTTGTTCCTCAGAGATGAGCCTGAGTTTCTCCATTGGAAAACCTCCCAACGGCGTCTATCACCCCTTCGTTAGTGAAGACTCTGAGCCACTGCTAAGAGAGAAATCATTGAGTTCACCTGTTTATCTATACACCCCTACCCACCTCTGTTTCTACCTGGTGGTCAAAGGGGGGCAGGGAGAAAGGTTATAGTAAAAGCTTTCCTGGGCCGAGGGAAAGTCACTAGATCACTGACCTTTCTTCGTGTCTTCCCACTTTCCTCTCCTCTTTGTGCCTTGGTTCTTCAGGTGCCTCCTATGCTCTCCAGACCCAGGTGTTCTGGATCTTGAGGATCTCAAGGGTCTTGATGGCTGATTGCTCCATAGAGGAAAAATCAGCATCACTTTGTGAAAGTAATTCACTTAACACTAGCAGAAGTTTGGTGTCTATGAAATTAAACTATGTGTCCACAGAAGATTCTGGACTCCGATTAATGTAACTCTGAATTAATCTCTCTGTACTCCAGAAGATGGAAGAAAAAGAACCCTCACATTCTTTTTTAGTTTGAAGTTTACATCTGCATCTTGCTCCAGAGAACTTCAGTTCCTCTCTTCATCTCTTCTGACTTGTTTCCTTATCTTTCTTTTCCCACTTTCTCCTCTTTTATTCCTTCCCTTTTCTATCCCCCAAATCTGAGCTGATAGCCACAGGTGTGTGGTTAAGATTGAGAGGAGAGAATTGGTCAGTTATGGGTTGGTTGAGAGGCATAGTTTAATTTTCTTCTTTCCTTTCTTTTTTTAAAGATTTTATTTATGTGACAGAGAGACAGCCAGCGAGAGAGGGAACACAGCAGGGGAGTGGGAGAGGAAGAAGCAGGCTCCCAGCGGAGGAGCCGATGTGGGACTTGATCCCACAATGCCGGGATCACGCCCTGAGCCGAAGGCAGACGCTTAACGACTGTGCCACCCAGGCGCCCCTCTTCTTTCCTTTCTAAAAAGCCTCATTCGGGTGAAATGCAGGCCCAAAATTTACAGTAAATAAAAAAGAGCCTCAGCCAAGAAACACTAGTCCCGTGTGAACACTAGTCCTTCTGAAAATAGGAGTAAGAAATCATAAGCGTATCTGAGGTGAAATGACTTGGTATTTTCAACGTCCTGCATTAAATCCCACTATTTTTATTTTTTTAAAGATTTTATTTATTTATTTGAGAGAGAGAGCACAAGGGGGTGGCGCAGAGGGAGAAGGAGAAGCAGACTCCCTGTTGAGCAGGGAGCCCGATGTGGGACTCAATCCCAGGACCCCAGGATCATGACCTGAGCTGAAGGCAGACGCTTAACTGACTAAAATCCCACTATTTTTATCTTGACAAGATAGTATTCTGGATCCTAAATCTCTCCATTTAGTGTGATTATTTTTATTAATATTTAATTAATAATTATTAATTAATTGTTAAATTAATTGGCCTATATATCTTTTTTTGGTTTTGTTTCTGGAGAACGCTGAATAATACAGGAGCGACGTCACAACAGGCACCATGCATTTTCCAGCTAAGACGCATAATCCCCGGAAAGCTTAATAATAGTGTATGATACTCAAGGAGTTTGTGATCTAGTTAGAGAACAGGCATATAAGCACATCAAAGACAATAATGCAGAAGTCACTAGTTGGTAAATTATTTACTCCACTGGTGATTACTCTACATTCCTACCTGAGGAATATTGGAATGAATGACAAAAAGATCAGTTAAGGAAACTTGCCAACCTGTGTGGGGCCGTAAAACAGCATAAACGTATTAACGAAGCCAAGTTATCATCAGGTTTCTCAATAAGGTGACTATATTTTATAGCTGGTAATACAGCTTGGGAGAGATACTATTTTCATTCCTGGCATTTGCCATATTATGTTCAGCATCCATTTTGCAGTTCAAATACATGCCTTATTTTCAAGCCTAAAACATTAAGCTTAAAACTGATGTTAAGCGTAAGTGCAAGTTAAGGTCACGGATGTATTAGTTTTTTTTTTATTTTAAAGTTTTTTAAAAATTAAGATTTTAAAAGCTAACCCAAACTCTACCTCTAACGATGTTTGTCGTCTGACTCGATCTTTTAGGACGTGAACCTGGTAGCCTTATGCGTTGTGTTGACACGCTCTGCCACTAGAGGGTAGCATCATTGCTATTGTCTTTTCCGCTGTTTATTACACAGTATACCCAGTACTGAGCCGTTCATCCAGTCTAATCCTCGCTGTGATTGTATTTGGAGGTGAGGCCTTTGGAAGGTAATCAGATAATCAGAGAGGGGCCCTCATGCTGGGATCAATTTCCTTATAAAGAAGATACTGGAGGGAGACAATCTGTCTCTGCACATGAGGATACAAGACAGTTTGCAAACCAGGAAGGCCTTCACCAAATACCAGCTCTGCTGGTGCCTTGATCTTGGACTTCCCACCCTCCAGAACCGTAAGAAATAAATGTTTGCTGTTCACACCACGCAGTCTATGGTGCTCTGTTATAGCACCCCAAACTGACTAAGAAAATGTCTGACCAGATATTTGAACAGAAGCCATGTGGGGAGCAGGGATGGGGGCAGATGGTCTTTAGAATGAGGCAGGTCCATCTAAGGAGGAACTGAGCTATTCACCCTGCAGTCGTGTCACCTCTAAAGTGGAAAGAGCCCCAACTTTTGGTGTCAGAAGACTTACGTTCCTTCATGGGCTCAGCCACTAATTGACTGCATGATCTTGGACATATCACTAACTCTCTGGCCTCCAAGTCCTCACCTATAGACAACCTTTTAAGACCTCTTTTCTCCAAATAATATCTCCCTTTGATTTTTCTGTCTTTATTATATTGCTATAGTTCACTTTGCAGCGCTACAAGTTGAGAAGGATTCCGTAGGAGTTACAGTAGAGACAAAAGGACTATGGTTGCTGCCGGTGGGCCAGGCCAGGCTGGGAGTAGCAGAGCAGGCGCGGGCTCCCCAGTGCCCGGATCCCACCGTGCCCACAGCGTGGCCCAGTCCATGGTGGTCGTACTGGTCGGCCAGTGTGGAAACCGGATGGGCTGCTGCTTCTGGGATCTGGCACTAAGGGAGCATGCTGAGGCCAACCAGAAAGGAATTTATAATAAGGCAATAAACAGCTTCTTCAGAAATGATGATACCAGAGTGGTTGGTGATGGTGGCAGTGTTTCCAAGAGGAAAATTTGTTCTTTGAAAGCACCAGTTGTCTTGATTGACATGGAGGAAGGAGTAATAAATGAAATTCTGCAGGGTCCATTGAGAGATGTGTTTGATAGCAAGCAGCTCATCACTGATATTTCTGGCTCAGGGAATAATTGGGCTACGGGTCACAAAGTTTTTGGCAGTCTTTATGAAAAACAGATTTCAGAGAAACTCAGAAAGTTGGCAGATCCCTGTGATTGTTTGCAGTGTTGTTGTTTTTCTATTATACATTCCATGGGAGGGGAAACAGGATCTGGACTTGGCACATTTCTCTTAAAAGAGCTTGAGGGTGAATTCTCAGAACTCTACATATTCATGGCTCTAATTTATGCTTCTGAAGAGGACGATCTCATAACCTTGCCTTATATTAGCACCTTGGCAGTGAAGGGTCTTCGTGAACATGCAGACTGTGTATTCCCACTGACAACTAATCTTTATTTGACATCATTAGCAGGATTGACCTCATGGTGAATTCCGGAAAGCTGGGTACAACAATAAAGCCAGAGTCTGGTTATTTCAAGTGCCAGAGTTTTTTGAAAAGTGGCACCAGAAGCACCAAAAGTGGATGCAATGAATACCACTGTGACAAATTTGCTGCTGAACCAGGCTTGAAGGGTCCCTTAATATGGACCTTAATGAAACCAGCATGAATTTAGTTCCTTTCCTTAAGTGTGTTATCTTGTGTCAAGCCTAACACCTCTATATACACTGGTAGATGTTAACATTCCTACCCGAAGGCTCGATCAGATGTTTTCAGATGCCTTCAGTAAAGATCAACAACTCATTCACGCTGACTCCATAATCTCTACTTTGCCTGTGCCTTTATGGTTAAAAGAAATGTACCGGTTTCAGACCTTCACAGAAATATTGAACGATTAAAACCTTCTGTATGGTTTGTCTCCTGGAATCAAGAAGGCCGGAAAACCAGACTGTGTTCAGTACCTCTTGTGGGCCATTCCCATTATTAGCTCCAGCAAATAACCCACGTGTGAAGCCGACGTTCACAGAACTGAGAGATTCGTGAGTTTCCACAAGAAAAAGGCTCATCCTCACCCAATGGAAAGGCCGGAGGAAATTGTTTCATGGAAGCTGTGTCATCTTTATCAGGGCTCACAGAGGAATAGAACCAACTGGATGCCACAAAAAGCATGCCTGTGGAAGATTTCCCTAGACGAAGCATAGCTGTGTAAAAAAGAAACCCCAAAATACAACTTTTACTTTTCTTAATTTCACGTTGTTGGGGTTTTTTTTTTTTTGTCACTTTACCTTTCTGTTTCAGAACTTTTGTGATTCAGAAAGCCCGATTTGTGCTTTTCCTATTAGACAGCATTTTTGTCTTAAAAAGAGCGGTTTCCATTTCATCACAATCTGCTGACGATACCAGTGTGTGAAATTAGTGAAGTCCTTGTACTTTAACTTCAAATATTTGTCTTCAGAAAATTCCCCTTCTCTAAAATGGAGAAAACACAGTCCTTCAACATTTTACTTTATTTATAATCTCACATGTAGGCATTTATACAATGATAATCATGTCTTCAATAAAAATCTTATACAGGTATATTTTTATATTTATTTATAATTGATTTTTTCATATTCTGTTTAAATTCTGATTCTTTAAAAGCAAGCATGAGGAGCAGTAGAAGAATACAATATAAATACTTTTGTGTAATACCTTCTAACTTTTCAGGGGTAGGTTTTATTACAACTATTAAGGAGGTCTTGTTTCTCCTTTGGGTAACCACTTGTATGCACTCAAAAGAACCATAATTTGTATTTCTTTTAACATGCATGTGTATTAAATCATCTTTAAATATAATGCTTTTTTTATTAAACCAGTTGATTTTATAATAATAAGTGTCCATGTTTTTAAACACACACAAAAAAAGAGGTATGATTGTCTTTAGGGGATTGTAAAATACTAAGAAGGAAGAATTTATGTATAAAGAGGACTACAGCTGGGACGCCTGGGTGGCTTGGTCAGTTAAGCGTCTGCCTTCGGCTCAGGTCATGATCCCAGGGACCTGGGATTGAGCCCCACATCAGGCTCCCTGCTTGGCGAAGAGCCTGCTTCTCCCTCTGCTGCTCTGCCTGCTTGTGCTCTCTCTTTCTCTTTCAAATAAATAAAATCTTTAAAAGAAAAAAGATAACTACAGGACCGGATGGAATATGATCCGATGTCACTCTGTACTTAGTGCTGTGTGAGTTCACAGGCAGAAAAGAGTGGGATGAAGCAGTAGCAAAGAAAGGTTTTGAACTGAGCCTTAAAGAATCCCCAGAGGTCAGAATGCAAGGAGCTGGGGAGGTAGGGCAGTTGATACAACATAGATTCGGAAATTAAACATATTTGGGGGAACAGAAAGCAAGTCAGCCTGACTGGTCCAAGGGTTTTGTTGGACAGTCTGACAGCATAACTACATAGTTAATTACGTTCAAGTGAAATGATTTTATTTCAACATGATGCTAATTAACTTAGATCTGATCTGAGAGGCAAAGGAATCCGGGGCAGTTTCTCGTCAGAAGACAGAGTTCCGTTTTAAATTGCTAGGCCCCTTGCATACTCGGGTGAGCTTATGTCTATATGTTTTGGAAACTGTATGTATTTTAGCTTCAGACACAAATCCTCAAATAGGGATTATTCGCATTCCACCCCAAGCTTCTTACTTGAACTCCGTAATCCTCCCTTAGGACATTTGGAAAACAGGCAGAACAGCCCAAGATCATGAGGGTGACCAGGTAAGAGGTGCCTTCTCACTTCTTTTTAACATTTCACGTTAGTCATGGCAATCCCTCCCAAAACACATACACACACTGAACAATGTTCTCCCAGCTTTAAAGCAGTGAAGGCAAAGAAATACTGGCATCTAACCTCAGAGCTGTTAGTTGGAATTATCTTTAAAAGAAAGTGACCTAGAATTCATTAGACTATCACCTCAATATCTGTAAAAATTGAGGAGTCTTACCCAATAGGAAATATGTGAAAAAAAAAAGTGCAGGATAACATCAAGTTCAGAAGTCTTTATACTCAGAAGGAAATATATTTAAATATCTTTAGAGCTAAAGAATAATGAAATTCCATGAAGTGGCATGACAGCCTGGGCGAGTGCGGCAGATTTCCATGAGTAGGTGGAAAAGACAGATAATTTTAAGTATGACTCCAGCTCAGGATGGTGCCTTCCCTGTGCTTTAAAAGGCTGGGAGACAGCTTGTGTGGAGAGTCTGATAGAGTGACCATAAATAACAGGATTCAGCATGTGCTGTTAGGGTCACTGTCAAGAATCCTGTTCCATTCAGTATCTGGGTCCAAGAGCTCAAGGAGCAGACTAGGTATTTCCCAATGCTGCCTATCATAAATAAATCACTTCCTTAACAGTAAGCCTATTTTATCGTGAAAGACTTAGAATCAAGTACAGTAATGTTTAAGAGAATCAAACTCATAATGAGATTTTTGTGTTAAGAAATTATACTTGTGTAGCATTTTAGGTATTTATAATTTTTTTAAAAGATTTTATTTATTTATGTGACAGAGAGACAGCCAGCGAGAGAGGGAACACAGCAGGGGAGTTGGAGAGGAAGAAGCAGGCTCATAGCGGAGGAGCCCGATGTGGGGCTTGATCCCACAACGCTGGGATCATGCCTTAAGCCGAAGGCAGACGCTTAACGACTGCGCTACCCAGGCGCCCCTAGGAATTTATAATTTTGAAAATAATTTTGTCTATGCTGATTAGTCTTGCAGGTCTAATTTATAAATGTTTAATTGAGTAACAGATTTAGGCTTGTGATTTTCACTAAGTTTACACACCGTAGCAGAAAATTAAAGAACACTTATGCTTTGGGGCCCCCGGGTGGCTCAGTCAGTTGGGCCCCCAACTCTTGATTTCAGCTCAGGTCATGATCTCAGGATCATGATATTGAACCCTGAATCAGGCTCCGCACTGGGTGTGGAATCTGCTTAGGATTCTCTCTCCCTCTCCCTTTGCCTCTCCTCTTCCCCCCACAAAAATTTTTTCTTAAAAAGGACACTTATGTTTCACCACATTTATAAGTTTAATACATTAGATTTGCAAGAATAACTTAACTTGGGAAGATTTGTCAGTTAATTGAAGTTTCCTTCTTAAGAAGAATATTAAAAATATTTAATTCATAACTACAGTTTAAGATGTTTAAAGGGAAATCTAATTATCTAAATGTAAAATTGTGCCCTCACATCAACGTCATCTTAAAATTGCATGTTTAAACTTACAAGACTCAAAAATAGAATAATAATATTTATAAATTGAACTTAAAATATAAAAAGGATTAAGTTTTCCCATTTCCACTGGTTTAGCCCAGAAACCCAGTCACTCTTATCACTGCACATCTCTTGAAGTCCCTCCTTAAGCTTAAAGCAAAAATCTCCCCTCATTGCCATTTACATGGGGGAAATTCTTTTATTCTATGTTTGTCCTCGATTCTCTCAACCTCCTCTATCTGGAATTCATTCGCATTAGACAGAATATAGAATTTCTGGATCTATGCTCCATGTCTACAAACTTTTCTTTCATGGTTTTTTTATCTACTGACTCCTTGAACTTGGGGAGAATTCTTCACTTCTCAGCTTTTATTTTCATTGTTCTTAGTCCCCAGTGCCTCCTGCACCACCTTATGAATCCACATCCTAAACACAACCAATATCATCTCCATTAACGAGCCCTGGAGTGACAAAATGAGGAGGAGTACATCAGAGTGGTTATGACCCAACCTCCCATTTCAACAATGAGCTGAAAGGTAATGTAGCCAGAAACTGCACTGTGCATTTCCCAAGCAAAAGAGAGTGAAAGTTACAGAAATCACTGAGGAGTTAGTGTCACATCAAGAGCCAATGTTGATATTGGGCTGAGTTATGTAAAAGAGTTTCTTTACTTTGTTTATGGCAAATGAAGCATGAGATACCTACAAAGGAAGTTTGACAAAGGCTCAGGAATTGAGACCGCAAGATTTTGGAAGGGTTGAGATAAAATACAAATATAAATAAGGAAGGTTACCCTCTCCCACTCCTTCCTTGGTGAAGGCTTCCATAAAGTTACAACAATGGTGTTCAAATTTATTGTTCATTTCAGGGACTAGAGGTAGATAGCCCCAGACTGTGGCCTTAGACCTGAACCAAATATTCCCCTGCTGAGAACTTACTGAGTTGTATCTCTCTTGCATTCTTTCGGTCCAGAGACTGGAGGAAAGGATGTTTCTGCTCTCTCATAAAGACTGCTGGAATATTCACACTTACATCAGTTTTCAAAATTCCAACCTTAATCTGGTTTCGGCTCATTATTCTGAGAGTCCCTACTCAGGCCGACATACCAGCAATGTCATTTTCATGAATGGCATGTGTTTGAAACACAAACTTGCCAGTTATAGAAGCTTACTGGACTAGAAAAGATATAGGACATGCATGGAACAGAATGCCATAATCACATGCTGACATCACATGCATGTGGGCATTTCATACACCAGAAGTGTACTCAGGTTTATTGTATTATTCAAAATAAGTGTTTAGGCACCCACATCAGTTCTTTCCAACCATTAAATTAAAAAAATGAACGTGTCCAGTTCTTTGGCCTAAAGAATCTACTCACCTCCCTCTCCAGTATCACTGTGATAATACGAGACTGGGACAGACTTCCGGATTTGTCAGTGCTTCTAGAATGCCATGGAGCTTCAGGATTTAATTGCCCACATTTCACCTCCAGCTGCCCATGAGGGTACTTCCTGTCTTCTATATTCAATCAGCCCTCAAGGATTCCTGAAAGCCTTCCTTACCTTTGCTATCATGGCAGGGACTGGCCTTTCTGGCTAACATTGTATTAAATCAGCTGTCGTTGGCTTCACTTTCCCTCAGAGATTCTAGATTCATAAAATGTGACAGCCAGAAAGTGCCTCATCCAGTTCAGTTCCCTTACTTTAGAGAGGACATGGTGATTGCTAAAGTCCTAGAGGCTGGTTAATTGTAGAGACAGAATTAGAAATAAGATCTCTTGACTCTCCACTAAGGGCTACTTAGTGCAAGACAAGTAAGAGCTCTGACATTTTACACAGGTAATCCATAAGATACTTTTCCTTATTTTAACCCCTCCACTATTTCAGCAGAGGGGGCAGTATGGAGGCCATGCTATGGTGTAGTGATGACTTTTTACTTTAGAGATAACATCATAACTCCCCCTTCCCAATCCCTCATGGCTTTGCATCCATGTGTCCTAGGGATCATTTCTCTGTCTTCTCTAAAAGACTGCACAACTCAGGATGACTGCTGGCTGGCTTTTCTCAGGGGATAACTCAGGTACTACAGAAGGAGATGTCTCACAAAAAGGAGTTTGTCACACTGCTCCTTCTTCATGATGCAAGGGTGAGGTGCAGTTGAATTAAAGAAACATATGAGTGAAACCATATGATAATTGTCTTTCTCTGACTGACTTATGTCGCTCAGCATAATACCCTCCAGTTCCATCCACATTGACATAAATGGTAAGTATTCTTCCTTTCTGATGACTGAGTAATATTCCATTGTGTATATATACCACTTCTTCTTTATCTATTCATCTGTCGATGGACATCAGCTCTTTCCACAGTTTGGCTATTGTGGACATTGCTGCTAAAAACAGCATAGAGGATCATAGGATAAGGGAGGGGGAAAACTGAATGGGAAGTCATCAGAGAGGAAGACAAACCATGAGAGGCTCTTAACTATAGGTAAAAAACTGAGGGTTGCTGGAGGGGAGGTAGGTGGGGGGATGGGGTAACTGGGTGATGGGCATTAGGGAGGGCATGTGATGTGATGAGCACAGGGTGTTATATGCAACTGATGAATTATTGAACTCTACATCTGAAAGTAATGTATTATATGTTAACTAATTGAATTTAAATTAAAAAAAGAAAGAAACAATTGAGAATGTACCAAAAAAAAAAAAAAGACTTGAGGTGTTGAGGTGTCTGTACCAAGGTTCCTGCATTCATTTATTTCTCATTGCAGCAACAAGATAAACAAGTGTAATTCCATGTTTAATGAGTTACAGTGGTAGTAAGCCCAGGAACCTTGAGCATATCTATAAAGCAAATAAAACATTTTTCTTAGCATGGATGTTAACTTTAGATGATCTGGGAATAGTCGCTCCAGGCCCCAAATACCATGACTGATGTGCAAAATGCATTTATCACCCAAAGTACTTACAAACCTAAAAATAAAATATTTGAATTCAAATACTTTAACCAAATTGGAAATACAAACAATATACCAAGAATCATCCTCAGCCGCCTGTTCTCCAAGCAAAAGGTCAAAAAAACAAAACCCTAAACAAAAATAATCCAAAAAAGAGAAGTTCATCCAGAAAGACTAAATGCCCATCAAAATCACATCTCTTCTTCGGATTCTTGTTCTCGTTCAGCATTTTTCAGGAGTCCAACTTCTGAGGGGCAGAACCTCTGAAGTCGAGATTTAACCAACCTGAGGAGAATGAAAGGCATCTCATGTTATGCCGTTTAATAAAAACTCAGAACGATGTGTATCTATAATATGACAAACTCCAAATTATCTGTGCCAATGGGAGAGGCAATCCAAAAAAGAAAATCACTTTATTTGGTTTTGGAGCTACCTCAAAACTTTTTGTGGATTAAAGCAGGGTGTAAGTAAACAGATGTAACATAGTTTTTAAATGTATAACATGATTATTTAATAAGGCATCAGAAAATGCCTAATTATTCATAGCTTTGATCATTTCTAAAACAAACAAGAGAATCTCTGGTCTGCAGCAAGCCCAGATGAAACCAAGCTCAGCCAAGAACTTTTGCATCAAGTCCACATCTAGCTACATCACTTTCAACTCAGCATTAACTCCTTCAATATACAACTGAGTAGTATCAATAACAACTATTGCCTCATCAAAATCAAGGAGACCAATCAAAATAATTTGCCTTGATTCTTTTTTTTTTTTTTTTTTTAAAGATTTTATTTATTTATTCGGCAGAGATAGAGACAGCCAGCGAGAGAGGGAACACAAACAGGGGGAGTGGGAGAGGAAGAAGCAGGCTCACAGCAGAGGCCTGATGTGGGGCTCGAACCCATAACGCCGGGATCACGCCCTGAGCCGAAGGCAGACGCTCAACCGCTGTGCCACCCAGGAGCCCCTGCCTTGATTCTTAATTGACTACTGATGTTGCTCCCAATGTCCTCATCTCTTCAAGGCACTGTTCTCATGAAAGACTAATTTCTTTAAATAAGTTAAATGTTGGGACAGTGTTTGTGTCATTTTTTAGATTCACACAGGTATCTTTACGTTGCATAACCTCAATACATGGTAAATAAAATGGATTAACTGTTCATTAATTAGATTCATTCCTGATGGCTCTTGTGGAAAATAAAACAAACACATGGCTACTTATTACAAATTAATTGTTAACAGAGACCCTAGCAACTTTTCCTGTTTCCCACTCTTCCCTTCTGGCTTGTGTCTGCTGTTGCTACAAGCTACCAAGCTGAGGCGTGTTCAGGCTCTCTGTTCCCCAATACTGTCCTCAGTATTGGCACATGCATCAGTGGGTGCTGGAGACAGATTAAATGCTGGAATGATAAAGAGGAAGTGCAAATAGTTACTAGTTCCCAGAATGATGTTAGTCCAGAATACTAAGGTTAGGATGTGTCTGAGGTTTTGCTCCCATAAGTTTTCTTCGATTAGTAAGAGAAAGAGCAGAACTGAGATTCTGGGTGTACTTTCAGAGTCTATCTGGAAATCAAACTTCCAGAAGGCAAACCATCATATTCCTGGAATTTAGTCATTTCTATTTTGTTCTTCAAAATGAGTTACCTGAATTATTGCTTAGGGAACCAACCTGAAAGTGGGCATATTTCTCTACCCATAGAGAGGGGCTTTTGAAATAGTTCTATGAATAGTGGTGTTTAAATAGGAAATATAGTAGAACATCTAATAAAATTTCCAAACATATAAGTCTCTCCTATGAGTTGTCATTTCAGAACTGTAGGTATGGGGCTGAATGAGGCAATCTTTGAACCATTATTCTGGAAAGTTATGGGGCTGAATGAGGCAATCTTTGAACCATTATTCTGGAAAGCTGGGAAGTACAACTTCATTTTTCTGAGATTTGGCTGGTTGTAGTTCCATAACCCAGTTCTGTTTCCATGGTGATCTTTGCACTTTGTCAAACAAATTCCAATATAATGTCCTGAAAATCCATCACCTGTGACTGAATTACAAACTATTCCAACCAAACCCTGAAAAAACAGATTGTCAAAACTCCTTATGATTATAGAACTGAATTAGTCAGCCATGTGACCTCACTGAAAGTTACTGGATCTTCATGATATTTTTTAAGTTCTTGCTTAAGTTTGTATCAACATACCTCACAACATGAGCTCTTGTTCTTATATTTCCAAGAGCACTATGAGAGAAAGACTGAAAACATCTGAAACATGATTTCCAAACAAATAAAGCCCATATTCATGTAACTCTGAAGCAGATCTATTAAAACAGTAAATAAGTGTTTACTGAGTACCTGCTATATGTTTGACGGCATGCCAAGACCTGTGCAAAATATGAAAAGGGTATTTTCTTCAAGGTGATACAATGTAGCTAGCAGATAAGGCTGATGTGAACTAAGAGTAAAGATAGATCGCAGTTGTTAAAATGGGTAGTAGTGACTAAAGTCCTATACAAACTCATGAAGGGAGATGAGGGCTAGAATTGTCACAGAAGTTTTCACAGAAGAGATGGGCATTTAATTTGGATATGCCAGGTAAGGGGACTGAGTGGTCAAAAAGGTAAAGGCTGAAAAAGTCGACATGGACTTTCTGGTTTCTAGAAAACTGTAAGTGGATAAGAGAGGTCGGAAGCTTTTTGAAACAGGAAGAGACAGCAGTCTTCTTTTGGCACTGGAAGAGAGCTGACATGAGCCAGAGAGGCTCCTTGAATGTTGCCATTATTCTTGGATGCTGCCCAGCCCCTAAGGAGATGAAGCCCAGGTGTCAGCCTAGAACAACAGAAGAAGAAGCCAAGTTTCACTCAATGGCAGAGCCAGTCTTAACAGCCATGTGCATGCTTTGGAGGAATGAAATAGGACTAATAGAAATCAGTCAATGAGAAGCTAGAATCTCCCAGTACCCAAAGCACTTAGACCTCTAGAAGACTAAAGTAAGCTGACCCAAAGCCTAGCAGAGACATCTGGAGCTAGACAAGGAAATGGTTCTCTTACTTAGAGACCCAGCACCAAAGGTGCATCAGCAGTGAAGCTCAAAGAAGCACAAAGCAAGAGAGGTGACCTGGGAGAGAAGAGTAGAAAGCTAGTTTTTGAAGAGGTTGAGACCCCACTGGGCCTAGAAGCATCTACCACATTTTAGGAATCTAGAGAATCTACTAGATGTATACTGCCCAATATGGTAGTCACTATGGATATACAGATATCTAAATTAATTAAAATTAATGTGACACTAGGCACATGTCAAGTGCTCAACAACCACATAGTCAAATAGCTCATGGCCACCCAAATGAAGACCGCAGATATAGAACATTTAGGTCAGTGCTGAAGTCTGAAGAATTAAGTGTGGAGCCTGCATGCCTAGTAGCTGGGACCAGCCAGACCCATTGTGTTTTGGTATTAGCTACCTAAAAGACAGACACCATGTTCAGCTCTTTCTATACCTTTTCATCCTTCAAGCTGAAACTTAATTCTCACCTGCGAGGAAGCCTCCACTGGGCTCCAATAGTGCTTTGTTCTACTATTTCCACATATTGCCCTGTATTTAAATTGTCTATCTCTCCCCCTTAGGGCCTATGCCTTATGCATTTTGTGATACAGGAGAAGGAGGAGGAGGAGAACAAGAAAAATAACAAAAAGAACAAGAACAACAAGAAGACCCTCCACTGTGCCCTTATTATGTCCGAAGCAGTTTAAATACACATCTCATTCAGGTACTATTATTATTTCCATTTTGTAAACAATAAAACTGAGAATGTGGTTACATAATTTGCTCAAAGTCATACAGCTGATAGGTAGCAGAACTAGAAATATGTGTTCTATCAATCTGTTATATTGCTCTTCATCCATTGTGAAACATTATATTGGGGTCTAAAAACATGATTTTCAACTGAATCTTACTTTTAGAAATACTAGAGCAAATGTCAAATTAATCATGTACTTAAATTTAATGGGAGACATAAATGTTGGTCAAAAAAATGACACCAAGCTTGTGAATTGCTATGACTGATGTGCAGGTATGGAGAGGACAATCTGGAAAAGGAGACAGCATATGCAAGGATATGATGGCACAGAAAAGTATGTTGAAGGGTGACACATAGGTCTGAGACACAGTTGAGTGAGTCTAACCTTAAATTTATTCTTTCAAGGAGGACTTCCTGGGTTTGCAGATAATTTTCTACTACATTACCCTGTCTTGTGGAATACTAAGGAATGAAGTCCCCCTTTGAATTTAAAGTTCAATACTTTCAAGTCTTAATGATCATATACCAGGAAATAGAACTTACATGAAGAAAAAAATCACTAACTTACCAAGTGACAAAGGCATAAATCATTCCGATGACGATAAGGTTTAATGCATAATGCCAACAAAAGCATATGGTAAGAAACATTATGTTGTCATGATCCATTGCATCCCATGCGGGACCTCCACTGGGGGGATAAAGGACAAAACCAATCTGTAATTTAAAACAAAAAGCACATGTTAAAATAATCAGCCACATTCCCAAAGATAGTACATTTCAAAATGTTTGGTTCTAAGATTAATCTTAACTAAGGTAACTCCAATTATCTGAGATGATACAGATAAGACATCAGGTCTTATTGCCTGCTTTAGTAATACAGATAGACTCTACCAGGCCATATTTTTGAAAAAAAAATGTTAAGGACATTTAAAGAGCAATTTTCAAAATATGAATAGTAATCATCTCTGTGGATTAGTGGACTTTCAGGGAATGTGCCATGTTTCTAAGTTGTGCAGTCTCACCCAGTTATTTCAAAATTAGAGTATAAAGAGGTTTTAAAATAAATAAATGCTCACAGCTAACATTATATTCAATTGTCAAAGACTGAGAGCTCTTCCCCTAAGATCAGCAACAAGAGGAGGTTTCACCACTTCAATTCAACATTATACTAGGAATTTCTAGCCAAAAATTAGTCAAGTAAAATAAAGGGCATCCAGATTCTAAAGGAAGAAGTGAAAATATCTATATTCACAGATCACATAATCTTATATATAGAAAACCCTAACGAATATACACACACACAAAAAACTATTAGAGCTAATAAATGAATTCAGCATACTTGCAGGACACAAAATCAACACACAAATTCAGTGGTATTTCTATACACGTGCAATGAACAACCCAAAAATTAAATTAAGAAAACAATGTTACTTACAATAGCATTGAAAAAAATGAAATACTCAGGAATATATTTCCTCAAGGAGGTTCAAGACTTGTACACTGAAAACTACAAAGCATTGTTGAAAGAAATCAAAGACCTAAATAAATGGAAATACATCTCATGTTCATGGAGTGGATGATTTAATATTGTTAAGATGGCAATAACACCCAAAGCAATCTACAAATTCAGTGCAATCTCTGTCAAAATCCCAATCGTCTCCTTAATGCCCATCACCCAGTTACCCCACCCCCTAATAACCCCCCCTTCCACAACCCTCAGAGAGCACGTGATGTGATGAGCACTGTGTGATATATGCAACTGATGAATCATTGTAAAAACAAAAAACAAACAAACAAAAAAAACCCCAATGGTCTTTTTTTACAGAAATGGAAAGCTGATCCTCAAAATCATATAGAATTACCAGGAACCCAGAATAGCCAAAACAACCTCAAAAAATAAAAACAAAGTTATAAGACGCAAGCTTACTGATTTCAAAAATTACTACAAAAATTACAGTAACTAAAATAGTGTGGTATTGACATAATGATAGAAATGCGGATTGATGAAAAAGAATTGAGAGTCCAGAAATAAATCTATATATTTGTAGAAAGTTCATTTTTGACAAGAGTGCCAAGGCCATTCAATGGGTAAATAGTAGTCTCTTCAACAAATGGTGCTGGGACAACTGGATATCCACATGCAAAAGAATGGATTTGGACCATTACCTCACACCCCATACAAAAATTAACTCAAAACAAATCAAAGACTAAATATAAAACTAAAACCATAATACTCTTAAAAGAAAACAACATGGGGGAAAGCTTCATGCCCTGGGATTGGGGATGACCTCTTAGATACTACACCAAAAGTACAATCAACCAAAGAAAAAATAGATAAATTGGACTTCAACAAAATTTAAAACTTTCATACATCAAAGGACACTATCAAGAAAAAGGGAGCCTCCAGCATGGGATAAAGTACTGCTGTGTCATATATCTGGTAAGGAATTAATATCTAGAATGTATAAAGCCCTCCTAAAACTCAACAACTAAAAGACAAAAAATAAATATTTTTAAATGAACAAAGGAGTTGAAGAGACATTCCTCTAAGGAAGGTATACAAATGGTAAATAAACTCATAAAAAGATGATGAACATTGTTACTTATTAGAGAAATGCAAATCAAAACCACAAGAAGATACCACTTCATACCCACTAGGATGGTAAAAATAATAAATAACTAGTGTTAGTAAGAATATGGAGAAATTGGAATCCTTGCAAATTGCTGGTAGGAATATAAAATGGTGCAGTCACTGTGGAAAACAACTGGACAGTTTCTCAAAAAATTAAATGCAGCATTAATTATCACATGATCTGGCAATGCCATTCCTAAGTATATACCCAAAAGAACTAAAAACAAGTATTCAAACAAAAACTCGTAAACAAATGTTCATAGTAGCATTATTCACAATAGTCAAAAGTTGAAAACAACCCAAATGTCTGTCAACTGATGATGAATAAACAAAATGTTGTATATCAATACAATGGAATATTGAACCATAAAGTCACAATGCACTAATATGTGACACAACATAGATGAATCTTGTAAACATTATGTTAAGGGAAAGAAGGCCGACACAAAAGGTCACATATTGTATGATTCGGTTTACATGAAATATCCAGAATAGGTTAATTCATAGAAACAAAAACCAAATTAGTGGTTATCAGGGGCTAGGTGGAGAGTGAAAGAGAATGATTGCTTCAGGATTCCAGGGTTTCCTTCTGGCGTGATGAAAATGTTTCAGAACTGAATAGCAGTGATAGTTGCACAATATTGTGAATATACTTAAATGGCACTGAATTATATACTCTAAAACAGTTAATTCTGTTATGTAAATTTTATCCTAACAAAAAACAAGATGATAGATAGAGAAAGAGAGAGAGAGAGAGATGGACAAATGATGGACAAATGGGGGGATGGGGAGATGGGGGGATGGACATATGTCAGGTCTCTAGAAATAAATGAAATATAATACCAAGATAATTACATGGATAATTGTACGAATGTCCACCATATATTGGCCAACTATATGTCAGTTACAGTGCTTGAGAGTTTTCCTTACAATGGCCCTTAAATGATGTATTGTTATCCCGTTTTAATGTATTATTGTCTTCATCATCCAGATGAGAAAATTGAGTGGTTTCATAATTTGTCTGGGATCACACATCTAACAAATGAAATCTTACAAGAACAACAACAAAAAAAAAAGCATTTAGTCCACAGCATTGAGTGCAACTTTAATCCCATTTCTGTTTGAAATTTCAAATAACCTGAGTAAATTAGGAAAAAACGACTTGGGCCTTAATCACTTTTTCCCATTTCCCATTCTAAAGAATTCCCTTTAGCTGGAAAGAGCACTACCATTTGTACCACCCAGTACATGCACCACTAGGAGTGGGGAATCTTAACCTCATTCATGCACATAAACTTCACAATAATTCTCAGTTCTCATAATAACCCCAAGAATAAGATATCATTATCCCCATTCTTCTCATGCCCTCCTTTTGCAGCACCTCATGAAAGGTGACAAAGAAAGGGAGAGTTGAGTGTAATGAACTGTGGACGAGCTCCCCATTTCCTACCAACTGGTCCCACCAATGTCCTTCCAATGCCGTCCACCCATCTATCCCTGCTTGGGGAGTGATTTGCCACAGCTCCCAGAGGTAAGGGTTAGAGTTGTTGTGGGTTATATTGTGTGCCTCCAAAAGGATATGTTGATGTCCTAACACTTGGTGCCTGTGACTTTGACCTTATTTGGAAATAAGAGTCTTTGCAGATATCATCAACTTAAGGTGAGGTCATAGTGGATTAGAATTGGCCATAAATCCAAGGGCTAGTGTCCTTATTATGGAAGGCCATGTGAAGACACAGGTACACAGAAACACACAGGTGAGACTACGGAGGCAGAGACTGAGGTTATGCTGCCATAAGCCAAGGAATGTCAAGGATTGCTGGCAGCTCTCTAGGAGAGTGGCATAGGACAGATTCTTCCTTTGGGCCCTCAGGAAGGAACCAACATGCTGACACCTTGATTTCTGGACTTCTGGCCTCCAGAACAGTGAAAGAATAAATTTCCGTTGTTTTAAGTCACCCAATTTGTGGGACTTTGTTATTGGAGCCCTAGGATACTCATACAGGAGCTAAAACCAAAATAAGCAAAGGAATACCACTCATCCTAAACCTCAAGCCTGAACACATTGGTGGCTCTCATCGATCTTCCAAATCCCAATTCAACTCTACCTTCTCCTGGTCAAGCATAGAACAAATAGTGTATACTCGTGTGATTAATGTGGTAGAGCCAGACTTCAGATCCGGGTCTGCCTGACCTACAGTCTCATGCACTTCTCCCTCCAGGCCATAGTCACAATCGTTTTTTGGTGCTTCCAAAATAAAATACCTCTTAAGTCACCTTCATTGGTCATCACCAATTCTACCAATATACTGTTTTATACCGAGAAAAGAGAAACTTTGAGCACCTCTCGCTGCTCATCTCCTTGAGACTCTCAGAGCCCGACATTGAAAGCTAAAGACTTAACCGAAGGCCACTGTGAAGCCTATGAACAGAGTTAACTGATGTAATTACCGTGAAAGCCATAGAAACATTCCAAGTCATTTCAGGATAAAAGCAATTGAATCAGGGAAGCTGAAAACCAAGCGCCAGAAAATGCCACAATTCATTAAATCCTCCTTGAAATATAGAATCAGCCACTACTCTTTCATTGGCTATTCTAATTTGCTTCCTAATGTAAAATTCCAACCAAAAAAAAAGGTCTGAAAAATAATTCTTGCTGTATCTTCTATGCCACTCCTGAACATCTGTTTTTGACTACTTTAAGCTTCATTAATATCACATTTAAAATGTAAATAATTATCTTCTTTAATATACAGCAAGCCAGGGGCCCATTTCCCATAGGTTAGAGTTTGAATTTTCTAGTGTTTTATGTCTTATTCTCCAATCACTTATTTCAACACTATTAGCCTTAAACAAGTGTTTGATCTACCGTATCAGACCTCAGACCATTACTGCTTAGTTGGGTCTTTTTGACATCTTTGAATGAACTTTTATCTTTGTTAAAGGCAAGACAAGGCTGCATTTTACTTTGGGCTCAGCAATCTGGGAAGTCATGGGAGGAGTCCCCGGGGCAATTAGTGGGGGTGGCTGATGCAGCAGAAGCTACTGTTCAAAGTAATGGGAAGCAAAGACAGCAGAAGCATCTTCCTCCTCCCTTGATGGTCTCTGCCTCAACTCTGACAATCATGGGAAGGAACTTGGAAATGACAAAGTGCAAAAATGAGCTTTAGAAATATTCTCCCCCAGGCATACCTGGGTGGCTTAGTCAGTTAAGCAACCGACTCTTGATTTCCGCTCAAGTTGTGATCTCAAGATTGTGAGATTGAGCCTTCCATCCCACCCCCGCACCCCCAGGGCTCTGTGCTCAGTGGGGAATCTGCTTGAGATTCTCTCTCTCCCACTCCCTCTCCACCTGCCCCTTCCCCCCACTCACACATTCTCTCTCTCTCTCTTCCTCTCTCTCAAATAAATAAATCTTGAAAGAAAAAGAAAGAAAGAAAGAAAGAAAGAAAGAAAGAAAGAAAGAAAGAAAGAAAAAGAATTTTCCCACAAAGAGTGTCAGAGAAGCCATGATTCATGGATTGAATGGGCCTGAAGGTATCTTTTTCTTTTTTAAATTGCATGGTATAGATAGGTTTTTGTAGAGAGCAAAATGGAGTCTCTCATGTCAAGCAGGAGCTAGGAGATATCACAGGGACAAGCATCAGCTGATACCCCAGAACTGATAACAAGCAGAACCAGAGGAGGTCTGCAGGGACCCAAAACCAATTAATTCCCTTTAAAAAGGGAAGCATTTTGACAGCAAACTGCCAAACTTTTCATAGCTGACCCCTCTCCATGTCTGACCACTTAAAAAAGGCAACTGCTGCGGAAGGCTCTGTCCAGCTGATCACCGAACAGAACAGAGATCCTTCAATGCTTGAACATCAGAAGCAGTAAGTGCAGAGAGCAGATCTGGACCAGATCGAGACCTCATCTTAACTGCACACCCACAGACTGATAGCGCGTTTACATCGTTAACTTCCTACATGCTTCTGTTATCTTGCTCATTGTGTGGTTTGTCTTCTGTCCCACTTTGTGTGCTGCGTAAGAAGCCAAGTTTAATCACATGGTGAAATGTCACTGAGTCTGGAATCCTGAACCTGCTTTATCATTGTGATTTAGCTTTGCTTTATGATTAAATACAGCTGACGCTGTGGAAAGACACAACTCATGTGCACACCTTCGTAGCATGCTCATGACAGTTTTGAGAAAACATATCTGACTGTAATGAGGTCTGGGAAAGAAACTATTTTTATAGGTTGGGAGCGTAGTTCCCTCTACGTTTGCCTATTATGAGTTATTAAAAAAATGGCCACTCTGAACATTTGCCTCATTCATTTTGCATCTCCTTATTTATGGTTCCCAGAGTCTAGGTGTGCTAATCTGTTTACATATTGTTTATGCACTGGTATTAACCACCTGTGGACAAGTAGAGAAGAAAAAAATACAATGAAAAGCACATCATAATGTCATATCAGCTTAAGACAGAGTTTTGGCCATTAACATTCATATACCACACATAGCATCAAAATAAAAACAAAATAAATTCACCTACGTCTCTAGACATTTTTGTTTCGCAGGAATCTGGGGGTGGAGAGAGGTACTACAGTTAAACTTTCATTTCCTGCCAGTGTGTGTGTTTGCAATGTATTAAATGTTCATTTTTCTTTAAGCCTCCAAACGTTATTTAGTCTAGCCACCAGGTAAAAAAAGAAACTAGTCTAGACATACTGATAGATGGAAAAGATTTTTTAAATAGTCACAGATTTATGCCCAAAGATTTTTAACCTCATAGCTCTTTCCTAGAAAAGCTTTTGGTAAAATATGAAAACATTATTTCTCCGCCAAAAGGGACAACATTAGGTCAACCTATTCTCACTTCTGACAGCCCATGCTTCTTCCCTCAGATTCTTAATTGATCATTAATTTTAATGGAACACTAATTAGTTTGCAAATCCCTGCAATAACCTCATCCCAAGTTCCTGCCTTCTGGTGATGCAACATCTCCTCGAAGAAGTCACCCCCTATTGAACCACATTCACCTTTCATCTCAGACTTTCCTTACATCTATATGTGCATATTAGATTATGATTTACCAGTCTCTATGAAATATAAGTTCATTAATTGGAATACATGTTTTTGACAACACGCCACGGTTAGGTAGTAAACAGAGTAAAATGGAAAGAGCCTGGGACTTGGGGTCAGACAGACCCACATTTAGATCCTAGTTTCATCACTGAATGAATCTGGGATAGTCATGTGGTCTCGCTGAGTCCTATCTGTAAATTTGGGATGACAATACTCAACTTCCAAGTCACTGTGAGGACAAAAGGAAACAACATGTATGTAATCGTCCTGTAGAGTGGCTGGCACATCATCGTTTCTCAGTAAGTAATCATTTCCTCTTCTTCCTGCCTTTCATATATTTCTCAAGCTTATCACTCATTAGGCTGTAAACTGCTTTAGTATTAGCACCTGCTGCGCACAAAAAGCAATGGCTCAGAAGGCCTACGTTATGGATATTCCGGTGTGCGATGAAGATGAACACGCCCCACTTCCTTCCCGGCGGCTCTGCCAGCACTCCCACCAGGGCTTCTGGGCTACTCAAAGAAACATCACCTCTCCAAGACCCACGTTCTCGCTACAGGCAGCACATCAGAAGGAAGTCTCTGATTCTAGATCAAAATACCCCATCGAAGAGAGAAGAGTGCAGATGGAGATACCAGACACATTCACTGGAGGCCCCGACTCACCTGCCAGAACCAGCTCCCCTGAAGCAGGATGCAGCTTGTCCGAAGAAGTTCCACGGTGATATTGGTCCGTATGAAGAGCTCCAAGAAGGCAATCAGTCCTGCCACAAAGACGGCCAAGACCAGCAGCTGGTGTACAAAGATGTCCAGCATTTCCCGGCCATGAGTGTGATTGTACATGACAAAAGCTGATAGGGAAAAAATAGTTTCTCTTTTTCAGTGAAACCAAGGGACATCTACCATTTCTCTCCCTCGCTCTCTCCCTCTCCCTCTCCTGCTCCCCTCTCTCTCTCTCCCACCCCACAGAATTTTACACACACACACACATGCACACACACCAATTTGTCCAAAATATCAAGTGCTCTCTACTTCCCACAATAATGGAAACTTCTAGCATTTTTGGAGTCATCACTACCTCTTTTTTTTTTCAAGACTTTATTTATTTGTCAGAGAGAGAGAGCACAAGCAGGGGGTGACGCAGGCTTCCTGCTGAGCAAAGAGCCTGATGCAGGGCTCCCACAGTCCTGGGATCATGACCTAAGCCGAAGGCAGACGCTTAAGCGACTGAGCCACTCAGATGTCCCGTCATCACTACCTCTTAGGATAGAGATCTATCACTCCTTTTCCCTGTCTCAACCTTTATTTTCTTGTCTAACATACCATGATGTTTTCGACTAACTATATTTCAAAGCATTTTCTGTGCAGGAGGATGAATAGTAATGTAAATGGGTGCAGAGGAGCAAGAGTTAAGGTGAACACACAGATGAACGAGACAAATCCTCCCCTTAAGGATTTTGGTTCACTGGAGTAAGCAAACATATATATATATATATATATATATATATATATATATATATATATACACACACACACAAATCGTAAGAGTGGACTTTGATGGGTATGACAAGATGCTCTGGAAGCTCCCAAGAAGTAGTAACTACCTATAGTTTTTAATCCCATGAGCAGATTCCAGCTTTATCTTCAACCTTTTCATGTAGATGAGGAGGAAAAGATGTTCACTCAAAATGCGGTAACACCCTGAGATACTGAAAATCTTGCTGTTGGTTGTTGATGCCCAACTTTCAGTTAGCCTTTGTTCTCAGGGAGGGGTTGGCAAAAGTCCTTATCTTCAGATGTGGGAAGGAAGGTAGACAATTAGGAATTGACTGTCTCCTGATAAATTGGGGCTTTTTTACTTCTATAATCAATCAATTCCTTACAAATACAATAAATGAAAACGAATTACTAACCACCTGTTTTCCCTACACCGTTACAGGGACATCAACTGAACAAAAAGTGTTTTCCATTAGTCTCTCAAAAATAGGACCTCCTATTTTTAGTGACTGATTTTTTTGACCCTACTTATTAGGTAATGAAGTTTCACTATATCAACATGAAAAAAGCTAGTTAGCAGGTTAGTAGGTTGCTGTGAGTGGTCTACTTGTTTCAGGACATTCATGCTTCACTACCTGGAGCTCAGTTTCACTTGTTAAAAATGGAAATAATGATTCTCTCCAAGATAACCTAGAGATAAATAACCATGGTAGGTGGTTCTTTAAGAATGATGTGAAATGTGAATCAAGCAATCAAATGATGCTGCTTCTCTGGTTGTACTGTATGAGTCAGTAGAAAGGGAAAATCCTTGGCGTCCTAAGGAGGACATCTGACTATCTCACCATGGCCCAAACAGATGGCCCAATTGATCAAGGCAGCACCAGGACACTAAAGGAATATTATTGTACAGGGCTAGACACGTGTCCAAGGATAGTGAAAGGTACAGGAACATACTCACTTATACTTACCCTCCACAAATAAGGCATTTGACAACATTAACTTGGTTAACGAGGTGGGAAGTGAATTGATGATAAAACATAAGACGTTTGCCACACCCAGCAGCCCAAAGAAGAAATACATGGTGAAATGATGCCAGCTCAGGAGTTCAACCCACTGGCCCTCTTTATAGTCATATAAGGCCAAGTGGGGCCCTCCAGTAATAAATTGCTCTCCAAGCATGCCTGCAAAGGAACATATCACAGTTTTAGCAACCCTCTCCATGACTTCACAAAGAAAGCAGGAAGATGCAGAATTAACTTAACATGGCTTAGTCAAATCTAATGATGCTGATTCTTCTTTCTGGGCTGTTCCCGAACAGCTAAGTACTGGTGCTTTAGGTTGCTTTTATAGGTTCAAATACTGGTTTGGATGATCAATTTTTAGTTAAAGATAACCAATTTAGTAAAACAGCTAGTTATTTCAGATCTTCAGAGCTGATCATTTCAGTTCTTCATAGTTCTCTGATCAGTTCCACTGATGGTCTTAGTTCCCATTTTCATCTAATGACTAGATAAATCCTACAAAGGTTGATTACTTCCTTCTGACACATCATGCATCTTTGGGTAGCTGCCAGGAAGTGGAGAGTTGTACTTGATTCAGAATCAAAATACTGGAGTTCAGCTTTTCCCCAATTAGGGATAACTGAGAAAACACAGATTACAGCGCATGATCTAGTCAGTTACAGAAACAGTAAAACTTTCTCTAAAATGCTGCTTTATGTGTCAATCTATGGAATTCGGCAAGGCAATTCCTCTCTTTTGGAAATGGTGGTTCTGTAATTTCATGTCCATAACAAAGACGTATTGCCATGAATAAAGCATGAAGAAATCCAAAGGCAAATGAGAAAGTTCTGCCTTTCACAAGGGAGAGGCTACGGTGGAATTCTAAAACCACAGAAAATTTCCACAGAATCTTATAGTCAATGAAAAGGCCTTTGAAGTCATATGGCCTAACTTCCCTTTTCAATTTAGGAATCACACAAAAAGGATGAGTGTTTAAAGTAAGGTCTTCTTCAGCCTGACCCCTCTGTACGGTCTCACCATCAGCAACAACCTCTGACTGAGGTTTTCCCACAATAACTTGATTATCCTAGCATCATTTTGAAAAAATGGTTTCTGACAGAGTTTACTCTTTCAGACATCAGAATAAATGATATAAAATTATTTCAGAGGTTCCAACTAATTCAATAAAGGAAATTTGCCTTGAGTAGGCAGGCAAGTTAATACCTATGACTGACTCATTAAGGAATAGGCCTTTGTATAAACATGAAGTGTCACCTTCTAACAAATGATATCAGATAGAAATTACAATTAGAATATGTGTTCAGAGATATTTTTAATAAAAATTCATTTTAGCATTTCTTGATTTGATATTTAATTTCCTCTTTGTATATAAAAATACCCAAAAGGAGAAAACAGAACACAGAAATGGTCCACTCACCAGTGATAGCCATCCCAATTATTACAATTCCCTCAAAAATTTCTATTCGTTGGAATAATGCTTTGGAGCCAAGGTAGGAAGTCCGTTTGTGTTTTTTGCAGGCATACTTCAGAACGCACTTGATGGTCCACCAAATACCCATGATAATGAAGAAGGTTCCAGGGAGGGCATGACCTTTGAAACTCCCCATGTCTACCAAGATAAGAACATATAGAAGATGAAGATATTTTGTTTCCAGAATTTACCCAAAACATCGCTCATTCTCATAAAATACACTATTTCTTGATGATTATGGATATACCGTTGATTTAAGAGGAGTCAATATTACTGTCAATCACTGCAATACCAACAATACCACCAAGAGAAAAATTCATATTCATTGAACACTTACCTTGTGTTAGGCACTATGTCAAGTGTTTTACACGTAATCTCTACCCTAATTTTTACAACATACCCATTTTCAATTGGGACACAGATTTAGAGAGATAAGTGACTTGCCCAAATCTCACAACTATTAAGCAAGTGTTCTGTTGTTTTTAATAGGGAGCTCATGGATTTCTTAAAATGATAGCCTGTGCAACACCATATAGTTACACTTTAAGCATATTTGGAGGAAAGTAATATGAAAGTTTTACCTGTATGTTTAAAACTTGAAATGATATAAAATTGCCTACAATTTTTTAAGTAATTTCAAAGTACCAAGCATCAGAGTATATAAAAGAGATCTTTAGTGCTCATCAAATATTCAAGTGCTCCTCTACAGACTTTTCCCAGCCTCTTCTCCAGATGACTCAAAACCATGTTTCTAAACAGTATGGAGGTACCTCAAAAAGTTAAAAATAGAACTACCTTACAACCCAGAAATTGCACTACTAGGTATTTACCGAAGGGATGCAAAAATACAGATTCAAAGAGGTCCGTGCACCCCAATGTTTATAGCAGTATTATCAACATTAGCCAAACTGTGGAAAGAGCCCAAGTGTCCATCGACTGGTGAATGGATAAAGAAGATGTGGTATTTTTTTTTACAATGGAATATTACTCAGACATCAAAGAGAATGAAATCTTGCCATTTGCAATGATGTGGATGGAACTAGAGGGTATTATGTTAAGTGAAACAAGTCGACTTAGAGAAAAACAAATACCATATGATTTCACTTATATGTGGAATTAAAGAAACAAAACAGATAAACATAAGGGAAGGGAAGGAAAAATAAAATGAGATAAAAACAGAGAGAGAGGCAAACCATAAGAGACTCAACTATAGAAAACAAACTGAGGGCTGCTGGAGGGGATGGTGGGATGGGCTACATGGGTGATGGGCATTAAGAAGGGCACTTGTGATGAGCACTGGGTGTTGTATGTAAGTGATAAATCACTAAATTCTACTCCTGAAACCAATCTAATACTATATGTTAACTAACTTCAATTTAAATAGAAACTTCTGAATAAAAGATTTTATTATACCTAAACAAACAAACAAAAACCATATTTCTAGTTCTGGTCAATGGACTATGGCATTTGTCATTTCCAGGCTGAGTGAGTTAAGACTCACTTATGACTCCTTTAACTCTCCTTTCCCCTGCCTTGGCAATCTTGGCATGGCTTATCCACAACATAGTGGATGGCCAACCAGTCTGTTTCAGATTAATTGTGCTAAGTTATAGAACCTTTAAGGCTTACAGAGTTTAACCCAGCCTATCCAGATGGATACCAAGCCAAATCAAATTGTTTACACAATTGTTACATTTACATGGTACGGCAAATAATAAAAAGAAATATCCTCCATTTTTGGTCAGTGTTACAGAAAATCAGTCTTGAATTATACGAGCAGCACTTTGTTCAAATGTACTGTACCATCAACAGAATAATGAAGACAGAATGCAGAATCATCTTTATGAATCTCACACAGTAGGCCAGATGTAGAACTGATGAAAGGAGATTTCACGTTTCCCCTGGCTCAGCAGAGGGCTTTATCTCCTTATATCCCAGTGGCTACTGGGCATCTCAGGTCAGGGAAGACCCCTTTGGGTTACTTCCACATCCTTCACAACTGTGAAGTTTCAAGGGGGAACTATGAAGTTAACTCAAACAGTAAAAGTCTGTTAAATTTCCAGTCAAGCCCCCAGGTGGACATTTTGGAACACCCCTGAATCATCCAAACCTTCTAGGAGACTCTGACTCAGTATAGTTGACTCTTGAACAACACAGGGTTGAACTGCTCTGGTCCACTTACATGCTGATTTTTTTACAGTACATACTGGAAATGTATTTTCTCTTCCTTATGATTTTCTTCATAACATTTTCTTTCCTCTAGCTTACTTTATTGTAATAATACAGAATATAATTATATAGCATACAAAATACGTGTTAATTGACTGTTTATATTATCAGTAAGGATTTCAGTCATCAGTGTCACTGAGTTCTCCTCTTTGTCTTGGTTTAGGAAGGCACATAGTATTGAAAAATGCTTTTATGTGGGATTGAAAAATACATCCGGACTATAAATTATTTGTATTTTTCTGGAGAAGAATTTGATATGTTTTAAGAAGACTTGAAGGGTTTATATTCCTTGGTACAGGAAACCCATTTCCAGGAAGTTATCCTAAAGTTATAACTGGAAATACAGGCACCAAATTAAAAAGATACATTGTCTAAAATCAAGAGAATGATTTAAAATTTTTTGCAGCCACTTAAAGTTTTCAAATAACTTAAGTAATAGGGGATATATTTAGTGAAAAGAATAGCATTTTTCAAACCTGAGAAGGGGCTTTGGATTCAGGCTGACTAGATCTGAATCCCAACCCTACTATTTGCTAGCTACATGACTTGGGCAAGTTATTTAACTTCTCAGTGCCTCTGTTTCCTTTTCTGTAAAATGGGACAAAGAACAATACCTACTCCTAAAATTAAAATGCGTTCCTCCAAAGCAAATAACCCACAGTAGTATTAAGTAAGCTTATGTTGTCCTCAACCCACCTCTAACCAGAACAAAAGTAAAATCAAATGAGAAATTCTTCTTGGACAATAAGTGCTGAAAAGCAACAAGCATCTATATAGTTCTCTTGGCAATCATTCATGTAGTGCTTGTAACATTTCTCCTGCTATTGTCATAGAAGGTTACTGCAGTCTTCTGTAGTTATTTAATTCCTTTGCTGTATTTAAAGAATAAGCTTCTTGAAAGCAAGGACCATAAATCTGTTCTTTCTACCTACCCACCCCCATTGAGCCTGGATAGCATCTTATACACTATAAAGTTCTAAATTAACAAGAGTAACTAAGCCCTTCTTATAAAATCACATATTTATAGAACATCTCTACTCTGATGTCTCAAACTTCACTCATACTCAACATACCCACAAATTGAACTAATCATCTTATCCATCCACCCACTACCAGGAAATAATTTTTCCCTACTCACTGATTTTGTTAACACCACCACCATTCACTTACTTGCCCAAACTCAAAATATGAAAATCATCATAGAGGCCACTTATGTCTCTGAAAATTAATTGATTATTAAGACCTATTGCTTCTACTGCCTTATATCAACACTCCCCTCCCCAAATTTGGCTGACTCCCCTTGCTGTTTCATTTTCATCTGCTTAGGGAAATCCTCCCTGATGGCCCAGAGAGAAGACCCTCTTATACCTTCTCAAGGTACCCAGTTCTTATTTTAATGGATTCTTTGTGTGATTAGTTATTGAAGGTCTGTCCTCTTCATTAGCTTCTATGTCCATAACTATTGAGAGCCTGTGTAGCAGTCAACTGGGACCTCAGAGGTTAGGAGCCTGGGCTATCTTTCATTTTTTATGCCCCAATAAATTAAAAAAAGGAAAAAAATGCCAAACTCTTTCCTCAATCTCTTTCCTCAGAGTTACGGAAACCATGGTTGCTTTTCAATGTTGAGATTTACGTAATAAATACCTTCAACACACATGTAAAACATACTGCCTATGTTGGAGCTAACATGAAAACTTAAATTTGGGGCCCTTCTTAAATGTTTGGCTCCGGCCAAATAATCTTCCTGATGCACCTCCATGACCAGCATTATAATAGGTTCCTGCTGCCCCAAAAACTAAGTGAACCAATATATCTCAGCACAGCCACTGGGATGTGATAGGGAGGCAATGGGAAGTAAATAAAGGTTGTTGAAGAGGGATATGAGGTGATCAGGTAGGGGAAGAAATGAGGTATTGCTCCTACCTCAGTTATAGAACTTCTGACTTTAGGCTTTTATTCTGAAACATTGTGATGGCTCAATTGTTTTCTGTTTAAAAAAACCCAAAGAAAATGAAATCAGGGGCACCTCGGTGGTGCAGTCGTTAAGCGTCTGTCTTTGGCTCAGGGCGTGATCCCAGCGTTCTGGGATCTTGCCCTACATCAGGCTCCTCCGCTGGGAGCCTGCTTCTTCCTCTCCCACTCCCCCTGCTTGTGTTCCCTCTCTCGCTGGTTACTTCTCTGTCAAATAAATAAATAAAATCTTTAAAAAAAGAAAAGAAAATGAAATCAAAGCAAGCTTGCTGTATTTGCCTGGCTAAGGGACCTAACAAACCCAGTTGCTCCTGGCAATGAAAATGGTATTCAATTTATTTCACTTCCATTGTGGAGAGGAGAAACTGCTCAAATCCTCAAATATCACTTCACCGTGATCTCCTAGAACACCATTATCCATAAGTCTATCTTTTATTCCCTGCTCTACTATTGCCTGAGGTTGCAATTTAGGGCTCATTAAAGCCACGTAGTCCAGAGTTTGATCCAGTCTAAATCCAAAGACCAGACACATTCCCCTTGGAAGGAGAATACAGGGCTTTTCTCACCCACAGAGCAAATCATACTTGCCAGACAACCAGCAGAAACCTCAGGAAAATCACCAGAATAGGAAACAAAAAGGTCTTTCCTCAACATCTTCCTTGCCTGATTTTGCCAGTTAAAATAATCTCATGGGGAACGTGGTTCATCCGGGCCGGAAATGGTGGGCTGCAAGATTCAATCACCAGCTTTCAGCTGCAATTTATCCTAAAAACTCATACTCTTCCCCCATCCAAAAACAACAACAACAGCAACAAAACCCCCTCTATTCCTAATGATACCAAACATCATCTTCTGGGCTAATGACAAGCAATGACTCCTGATACCCTTTTGACCTCTTTTTTTTCTCACTGTCCTCCAAACTTACACATTCATCCATCCCCCAAAAGGGAAATCTTTTTGAACTCTAGTACTTAGAGATAATATTGGACAAATCCCAAGATCTAACTTAGGTGTCAGGTGTTGATTCCCAGTGTTACAGCCACATAAATCACAGACCAGGCCTGTGCACAGAAAGAGGAGAGAACTCAAAATAGCTCACAGAGATTCTACAGTGTTCTTGATGGAATCTCAACCAAATACTGACTTCAATATAAAATGAATGCCATGGGGAAAACTTAAATTAAAATTTCATCTTGAGCCACCACCAAAATAAAGTATTCCTAAATCTTAGTGACTCATTTCAAGGCACATTTATAAATCCCAGTGCATTAAACAAATTTGAACTATTTCTGGAACTTCACTTTACCATTTGCTTGAACACTCAAAGCAAAGTATAGACAAGCATTTGTAGCTTTAAAGTTCTCCATCACTCCATATCAGTATATTTTCTACCAAATTTCAACTATTTCAAAAGAGTTTTCTTAGTTAAATTATCCTTACCTTCACACTTTCCTCAATGTCAAGCCCAACTCAATTATCTTCTCCCAAGAACTTATAATGGTTCCAGCATCAAGAAGGAAATGCAGATACTGACTGGTCTAAATCTAATTACTCTCCTTCTTAGAGACTAAACCAATGTGCTTATGTTTTTCCAGCATGAAGGCAACAGGTAAACCTTCAGAATATGTCACAATGCCTTCATAAGTGTAAATCTTGGGGCCACACCCTTTTGAAATCCTACTTCACGTCCAAACATTGTGCCATAGAGTAGTTTCCAAGAAGACTCACCTTGCCACCCACCCACATGACCACTAGTCTCAGACATGTGTTCCCTGCTGTGAGAACCAAAACCCAACAAAGCATGTGTGATCTTTGCTATCTCTTCCAGGTCATCAAGATGGACAGAAGACAAGGAGAATGGTATGGCAGCAGTAACATAACAGAGCAGGTCCAATAAGTAATATGAAGACAAACCATTTCCTAATATGCAGTGCCTCAAGCAAAAGACTGTCACAGAGGCTAGGGTTGGAGTTATAGCCAAAAACCAAAGTTATAAGAATGAGAAAAGGTGATGGAACAAAATTGCTGTAGTCATCAATGAAGCTCACTTGCCTTCAAGAAATACACAAACTGGTAGAGAGACAAGTGCATAAATTATTCTAAACCAACATGAAGTTTACACAGAATGAAATGGGAACAAAGCAGCAGCAGCAGTTTGACTCTAAACTGAAGAGCTAGCAGCTGTTATCTTGTCTATATACAAGTCTTATTTCCCCTCTCAAAGATGGTGAGCAAGGGCCATATCCTCTAATTAGCACTCAATAAATCGCCAATGAATGATGGACTTCTGCCTGGAACTCCATCACCCTGAAACACTGACCTGGGTGGCAACCAGAATCAGAAACAGTTGACGTGGTTAATTAAATGCTGATTCTTGGGACCCACTTCAGATCTACTTAATCAATCATCGGGGGAGGTCCATAAACCTACATTTTTATTGTGCACTCATCCGTTGTTTTTTATATTCTTAAATTTTGAGAACCAAAGGTTTGGACTATCTGGAGACAAGCAGAATGACACCAAGACACTGAGACTTAAATGTGACTTCCCTATCACCATACCCCAGAAGCCATTTGTCTCCCATCAGTGTCATAAATCCTGATGGGCTTATTCACATGAGGCTTCATATTGGGCAGAGGTGGGTGGCTCAACAGCTGCTCCTGAGGCCAGAATGATTCCAGAAGAAGACAATAACCATTCTACAGCACTGCCGTTCTGTTCTATTTTATTTTATCATACATTATTAAGATATTTTATTTTATTTTGATCTCTTTTATACCCCAGCCTCTTACACCCATACCGCTATCAATCTTTAAATACTAAAACCACCCATATCACATGGGTTATTCTTAACCAAACATCCAGAATGACAAACAGAACTCTACACTTAAAAAAAGCAATGACACAGGATGATCCAATCCAAAGACATATGTATTAAAAAATAAAACCGGGGCGCCTTGGTGGCACAGCGGTTAAGCGTCTGCCTTCGGCTCAGGGCGTGATCCCAGCGTTGTGGGATCGAGCCCCACATCAGGCTCTTCCGCTATGAGCTTGCTTCTTCCTCTCCCACTCCCCCTGCTTGTGTTCCCTCTCTCGCTGGCTGTCTCTATCTCTGTCAAATAAATAAATAAATAAATTTTAAAAAAATAAAATAAAACCAACAAACAGAAAGTAAGAACAAATGTCATGTTGAACCAGCTGTCTGTAACAAACTCTTCAAAGTAAATAGAAGCTTGGACTGTTTCTGTTAGTAGGGGTGTATCTGAGATGGGAAGAAAGTTAGCATTCATGGAACATCCACTTCATGCTAATAACTTCTCATGAATCTGTTTATTCTATTTTTGAGACAACTCAAAGAAGTATTATTATTTCCACTGTAAGTATGAGGAAACTGAGACTCCAAGAGATTTGCTGACCTACTCTAAGTCAGAGTAGTTAAGACTAGAGCCAGGATTTCAAGGTCCTTATATATCTGATTCCAAATCTCAGACTCTTCCCCTAGATAAGTGCAAAGACCAGAAAAGGTTTGCGAATGAACCCAACAGTATTCATCAAGTTCCTTTGACTAGGTTAAACACCATAAGGAAAGAGCCTCTTCTGGGACTTTCTACCATTGAGTTGTCTGTGCAGGTAAAGTAAGTGAAGCTCTGCACGTAGCCTGAATATTTATTTACCATTATTATAGTCAGAGTCAGAGTGCACAAGGATGCCAACCAAAAGGAAAGCTGGTCTGAGTAGTCTGCAATGACTTCACTTGAAAAAATGAAGATGCTAGAGATAAGTATCAGTGATGTGGTAAGAACCTAACGAAATTATTCTGTGGTTCCCGGCATCATATTGCTTCACAACTCAAGTCAATGAACAATAACCGAGTACTACACACACATCTAACAATCTGCCTCAGATTATAGGGAACTTCATCGTGAGCAAATATATCTATTTTTCATTGCTGTTATAGCTCAGCTGGCAAATGTTCCCCAATTTTAAAGACCCAGATGATTAGACTGGGTCTGCCAGAATAATCTCTTCATCTCAAGGTCATTAATTTTATCACCTCTGCAAAATCCTTTTTTGCCATGTAAAGAAATAATTTCACATGTTCCAGGAATCAGAATGTGGTGGGGTGAGGACATTATTCTCTCTACAACAGCAACACATACATGTTTACAGTTTGGCAGAAGAAGGCAAAAACATATGATTATGATACCAAGGAGAAGAGTCAAGATTTATGATAAAGGAATAAACTACTAAAGGTATGCTGAGCCCCTTCATTTGATTTAGAGGAATAGGAAAGGCATATGGCAGGATCCTGTAAGACTATAAGGACCATTTGAGCTAGACTTTGAAGATGATTAGGATTTTGAAAGGTGGAGCTGAAAGGGAAGAGCACTCTAGACACAAGAAACAGCATGAATAAACTCATAGTGGCAGAAACTTACAGGAGATATTGAAGCCACTTCTACCATAGGAGTAGAACACAACAGAAAATGCACCTGGAACCCCTACATATATGGAAAGTTGGTAAATGCCAAAAATAACAATACAAATTACCAATAGGTAAAAAATTTAATAGTCTTTTTAAAATTGAGTCTTTAGTAATGAATAAAAATCAAACTAGATTCCTACCTTTCACCAGATTCAAAAATAAATTCCAGGTGGATTAAAGACCTAATTGTGAAAATAAAATTTTAACATTTTTAGTAGAAAATATTTGAAAATATCCCTATGACCTTGGGATAGGAAAGGATTTTTTTAAACAAAGCACAAAAAAGTAAAGTAATGAAGGAGAGGACTGATAAATTTGACCTCTTCAAAAAGTGAAGCTTTTAGGGATGCCTGGGGGGCTAAGTTGGTTAAGTGTCTGCCTTCAGGTCGGGTCATGATCTGATAGAGAATGAGTCCTACATCAGGCTCCTTGCTCAGTGGGGGGCCTGCTTCATCCTCTGCCTGCCACTCCTCTTGTTTGTGCTCATTCTCTCCTCCTCTCTCTGACAAATAAACAAATAAAATCTTTAAAAAAAATAAATAAAGCTTTTATATGTGAATGGCAAAGAAGCATAGAAAAGATGCTCAATATCATTAGTCATTTGGAAAATGTTACTTAAATAACAAATACCAATACTCATCCACCAGAATGGTTAAATTTTAAAAGACTGACAATACTGATGATACTGACAAGGATATGGACCAACTTATGCATTCTAAGTGGGAACACGAAATTGTACAGCTGCATTCAAAAGCAGTTTGTCACTTTTTATAAAATTAAACATGCACTTACCATTTGACCCAGCAATCCCACTCTTAGGTATTTATCCAAGAGAAACTAAAATTACGTCCACACAAAGATTTGTACATGGATGCTCACAATAGCTTTATTCATAATAACCAAAAACACAGAAACAGCCCAAATGCCCATCAACTCGTGAATGCATGAACAAACTGATACATCTCTAAATAAATATCTTCATCTGTAAAATCAGAGTGATAAAAGTATCTATTTCAGGGGTTTCTTGTGAAGATTAAATAAGTATAATGCAAAGTACTTGAATGGAAACTGGTAAACAAAAAGCAATCAGTAAGTGTTAGCTATTATTTTGACATCTGGAAGTTTTAAGATTTTTTGTTGTTACACAAAATAGATTTAAATATTTTTTGCTGACAACTTTGTGGATCTACCGTTCCATCCCTGAATACTCTATTTTGATAACTATTTTATGTGATATGGAAATGAAATTCTATCATGCGTAAAGGCCTCTTTCAGTTTCCCTGCTCTTCCCCTTCAATATGGGCCTTATCCTCATAATCTAAAATAGCTGCCAAAGCTCCAGCCATCACAATCATATTCCAGGCTGCAGGAGAGAAAAAAGGGCAGAAGGAGTCTCTGTGTCTGCTTTTCAATGAGTTTTATTGAAGTACAACTCACATGCAGTAAGATTCACCCCTAAATTTTACAGAGGAAGAGACTGAGACAAAGTTAGAGATGAACTAAAATGTCCAAGGTCATGGAGATGATAAGTAATGGAACTGGGATTGATATTCAGCCCTGGGTCTATAGTGCCTCTACCACAACAGTACCATAAATAAAGTTAAATGACACATGGCAGATACAGGAGGTATTTGTAATAAATGTAACTGATGAACGTTGAGTAGTCACAAGTCATTTGAGTAAATACCTAGGAGCATAATCCTGGATTATACGGTAAGAGTATGTTTAGCTTTGTAAGACACTGCCAAATTGTGTTGTTTTTTTTTTTTAAAGAGGGAGAAAGAATCTTAAGCAGGCTCCACGCCCAGGGCAGAGCCCTATCCGGGGCTTGATCCCACGACCCTGAGATAATGAACTGAGCCGAAATCAGGAGTCAGATGCTTTACCGACTGAGTCACCCAGGCATCCCTTCTGAATTGTCTTCTAAAGTGTCTGCACCATTTTGCATTCCTACCAGCAATGAATGACAGACTTCTTATTTTTCCATATTGTCTTTAGCATTTGCTAAAGAGTTGTCAGAGTTCTGGATTTTGGCCATTCTAAAAGGTGTGTAGTGTTATTGCTGTTTTAATTTGCAGTTCCCTAATGTTATATGATGTTGAGGAGCTTTTCATATGATAATTTGGCATCTGGATATCTTATTTGTTGAGTAATCTGTTCAGATCTTTTGCTCACTTCGAGTTGTTTATTTTCCCATTGTTGACCTTCAAGGGTTCTTTGTATATTTCAGATATTAGTTCGTCACCAGATGTATGGTTTGCAAATATTTTCTCCCAGTCTGTTACTTGTCTTCTCCTTCTCTTAAAAGGGCATTTTTCAGGGGTGCCTGGGTTGCTTAGTCAGTTAAGTGTCAGACTCTTGATCTCAGCTCAGGTCTTCATCTCAGGGTCATGAGATCGAGCCCTGCGTTGGGCTCTGCAGTCAGTATGGTGTCTGCTTGAGATTCTCTCTCCTTCTACCTCTGACCCTCATGCTTGTGCTTTTCTCTTTTTCTCTAAAATTAATAAATAAATCTTTTTTTTTAAAGTGCTTTTCGCAGAGTTGAAATTTTTAATTTTCATGTGATCTAACTTACATGTATTTTCTTTCATGAATTGTGTACTTGATATTGCATTTAACAATTCATCATCCTACCCAAGATCTCCCCATTAAGCATGATGTTAACTGTAGGTTTTGTGTGGATTTTCTATATCAAATTGAGGACGTTCCCCTCTATTCCTACTTTGTTGCTTTTCATATTTAAATTTTTTTCTTAAAAAAACAATGACAACAATAACAACAACAACAAAAAAACCTAAGAAGGTGGTTTAGAGCCAGATAATAGAAGACTTTAAATGCCAGGTTAAAAAGTTTAAACTTCATTCTGTGGGCAATAAGAAGCAACTGAATGTTTTGAGCATCAGAGCTTTTAAACTTTCAAATGTTTTGAGCATCAGAACTTAAAACTCTTCAATGGTTTAAAAGTTTTATTTAAAGATGTTCTAGTTTTATTTCAAGATGTCCAGAAAAGGTGACTCCTCCAGCTCCTCCAGTAATCAATTCTGGTGAAATACAAATCTCAGTCTCAATTAACCCTGCTTCCTAAGAGACTTGAACCTCTTGGAGTCCCAAAGAGGATGCAGAACTTTCATCAATCTTGATGAACTGTTTCAGCAAAGACAGGACTCCCAACCCCAGCATTCGGCTACCCACTACCCACCACCCACCCACAAAAGAAAGCTACGTCACTGTGGTTCAGGGCAGAAGCATAGGCACCTAGTGGCCCACACTCGGTATTAAGTATATACAGACAAAATGCAATGACCACACCTGAATCAACAATGTTGACATATTCCTTTGCATCACACTTTCTACCAAGGGAGTTGCTGTTGTCAAGGGCTCTATTGCTAAGCACACATGGATGAATCCTTGGCCTATCTACGGAGAACACCTTGTAGCTAATTCTCATGGCCTTGGTTGCCTCACTTCTTCTTTACCCAGCTTCCTGCATCCTGCTCTTCCCCTCCTTTTCTCCCTTCTACCTATCACAATCAATTCTCAGAAGGGCAGCAGAGATGTGTCTGGATTCTAAGCAAATTGCCTTCCAGGACATAGCACCCAGCTTGAGAAGGAGAGACACTTCAGGATCAGATTCCAAATTTTGGCTTGGTTTGGATTTCTGTGCGTGGAGGGGTAGCAGACAGAAGGTAATCCATAGGAGCCCAGAGACCATGAATATGTAAAAAGGAAATGATTTGCCAGCTAGGGCTAATGCATCTCTGAGTTCGTGAGCTTCACAGGCTTACAGCTGCACAATCATCCCATTCTCTACACCCCATCCATGAGTTGCCCACTGGTGGATGTCCGTTCCTCACCAGGCAAGTCTATGAAATTCATTCTAACCTGACTTTCCTCTAAAAACCTATTTTAGTTATCCACTCCCTCCTTTCTCCCTGCTGCCAACACACACACAAATATGATTTGATCTGGATCCTTTTCCCTTGGGGCAGGTTCAGGTATGGGGCCAGGGCTGGGGCCTCTAGTTTCTCCCCACTGTTTCCAACACACATTCATCCTTGGCAACCATCCAAATAATGAACCTTCACCCTGTGTCTGAAGGGACAGCATGAGACATCAGAGAAAACAAGTCGTTTTTAATCTGAGGAAATCTGTCATGCCCTGGGCTTTTGGTAAATTGCTGGCTTTGTGGAAAAGAAATTCCATTTTCTTTTGAATAAGTGCCTCTAAGGGTGCTTGGACATACGTATGGGAACGATCGCCAGTGCTCTTGGCTGCCTGCTTATCCATTTATTTCCTTATTTCTCCATCTTTCCATGCGTGCTTTCAACAAATATTTATTGAACAACCACAGTGTACCAGGTCCAGCGCTATCCATGGGGGACACGTGACGGACTCAGAACCCTCATGTTAATCAGATGCCCAGGTGATTCACATGCACATTAAAGTTTGAGAAACACTGGTCTAGGGCAGTATTTCTCAACAGCAGCACTAGCTGACATTCCAGGCCAGATCATTCTTTGTGTGGGGAGCCACCTTGCGCTGCGTAGGATGATCATTTAGCAACATTCCTGGCCTCTGCCTACTAGATCCTGGCAGTACTTTTCCCCCAGTTGTGATAGTTAAAAATACCTACAGATATTGATAAAGCTCCCCTGAGGAGCAGAATAGTATCCCCTTCCCCAATTAAGAAGTACTGGTTTAGAAGTCCCTAGGTCAAATCCCCCTAAACATAAAAAGGATTTTTTTTCTTTTCTCTTAGGAAAAAGAGAAATATAACAAATTTAACTGTTAACTATTGTATCAAAATAAGTCCAACCAAGATTATGTACAGCTTTTTCAGAAAGATAAAGTACACATTATTGTAACCTATAAAAACAAAACAAAACATCATTTGGAAAAATGTTTGCAAGATTCCCCTGACTTTTTAGACAAAAATCTTTCAAGTTTGCTGTTTAATATTACTATTAAGGAGAAAGAGGAGCCTGACATTAAATATGACATACATGAGTCAAGGACTTAGCATTGGATGTCATCACTGTCAATTATATGTGGATCAGATACAAACAAATAAAGGTCTGTATAGAACACCTTCCCATCCTGAAAAAGAAGGTTATTGTGGTTATAATGCTCTGTGTCCATCCTCAAATAATGGAAGTGGTGGCAAGGGAAGAGAAGTTATCTTCAAATCCAGTGTATAGAAAAATAAACGAGTAAAATAAGCAGAAGCTGAAACCAGTATGGCGATATCTGAACATTGTACAGTTTTAGTTGGTGTACGGAAGGAAATGTCAGCAGAATCATTCTTTGGTCTTTCCATCTCTTGGTGTCAGGAAATTTATGTCTCACTGTTTATTTTAATTATTATTATTATTATTTTAAATAGGCCCTATCTAGGAAATAATGACTCCTGATTTTGAAAAGTGCCTCTGACAAGTAAAGAAAGAAACAAGATCATTTCAGCTACTGATAAAATAATGCGGAGCAATGAGAGAGCGCCCAGGCTCAGCTTGGGACGGTGGCGACAAGGGTTCCACTTCCAAGTTCTGAGCTAGGCTGGGCTGAGCTGAGCTGAAGGATCGAGGCTGCAGCAGGGAACACATGTGACGTGAATGAGGCCATTGGCCCATCCTGCCCTCAAATACATCCATTTTTACTGGTCGCATTTCACAGAAGAGGCATTAGATATTTGGTAGCTTGACTGAACGTCTATCGCCGGTAAGTGGCGGAAGGCAGAAAAGGAATCCCGATCTCTGGGATACAGGTTGGCAATTTTCTTTCTGCAACACCAAATTCCCCTGTTTTCGTGTCCTGTTGTTGCTTTAACAAATTACCACAAGTTACGATCAAATGTAACATTGTAGAGTTCTGGAGGTCAGAAGTCCGAAATGGGTCTCGCTCAGATCTCATTCTCAGTTGCTGACACTGACCCCATTCTTCTGTTGCCACTCATCCTTCTGACTTGGATTCCCCTGCCTCACTGTTTTAAGGACCGTTGTGATTACATTGGGCTGGCCTGGATAATATACCGTTGTCTCCTCATCCCCCAATCTTTAACTTAAATCTTCCAAATGTCTTTTCCCATGTGAAGGAAACCAGAATATGTCACCTCAAAATATGTCTCTTTGACATAAAAATTATTTGGAGCTGAAGGCAATTAGGAATGCAGGAAAAACTCTCTTTAACCTCCCTTTTACTGACTAAGCACAGGATATGAATTCCCCTTTCACCGGAGGCAGATGCTTATCAGCCCAGAGGTAGCATCAGAGAAATGTGCAAACAAACCTTATTCCATTAGTTCCCTCCCATAATTTATCTTCCTATGGTTTGCTGTCCTTGGAAGCTTAAAACTGCTTGACTTTGTCCTGTCCTTTCTCAACAAATTTCTTGTTCTTTGCTAAAAATGCTCTATAAGCCAGAATTCTAAGCTGCTGCCTGGAGTTACTTTTTGTTAAGATTTCTCCTGAGTGGTGTGCACTGCACATGTTAAAAAATTGTTTTTTTCTCTTGTTATCTATCTTTCTGTTAAAGAGCCCCAGCTGAAAACCTAACATGGGTAGAGGTCAACTTTTGCTATCCCAACACATGTAAAGTAACATCTTCTGGGTTTCTGGAGATTAGGGCGAGGGCATCTTTGGGAGGCCAAAGCTTAGCACACCGCCTTAGGAATGCCAGTCACAAGAAGGGCCTCTGATAATCATAAAAACAAATTTTTTTTTAAAAAATCGCTGACAGTGGGGAAGAAGAGAACAGGAGTAGAAAGAGGCTTCCATGTCGTTGAGGGAGGCTCTGATGCATAGTGCAGTCTACTTCTGATCCTGGCTGTACATTGAATCCCTTGAAAAAAACAACCAGTGCCTGGGAGGAAACTCCTAGAGATTCCGTTTCAGTTAGTCTGAGCAAACCCAGGCATCAGCAGCTCAAAACTCCCCGGAGGGCAGAGCACCTGGCTGGCACAGCGGGGTCAGCATCGGACTCTTGGTTTCATCTGATCTTGGGGTCATGAAACTGAGCCCCGCATCAGGCTCCACGAAGAGTCTGCCTGGGTTTCTCTCTCCCTCTCCCTCTGCCTCTCCTGCCACTTCTAAAATAAATAAATAAATCTTTAAAAAATAAATAAAAAAAATAAATAAAATTCCCTCGAAGAGTTGAAGAACCCAGATTCTGGAATCAGACTGCTTGCATCCAATGGCCAGATCCACTACTGTGTGCTTCACCCGAAGCATATTATTTAACTTTGCCTCAGTTACTTCTATAAAATGGGAACGATGCTATTGATAGAACCACCTTCTAAAGCCGAGGCTAAACAGACATTACACTGGTAAAGTTCCTGCCGCATAGTAGGCACTGCGTAAATACCTCAAAGCTCCCAGAGGGCCATCTGGGACTCCGCAGGCTGGAACGGTGTGATTTCTGTGTGTGTCTAGGATGTGAAGAGTGGGGTTGGGAGGCACAGCAGGCACCATCTCCCTGGATTGTAATGGTCTCCGGAAGTGCTAACCCCAACTGCGGAGGGAGGGGCAGCGGGTGGCCGCAGAGTTGCAGGAATGCATGCAAATTAGACAAGTGAATAAGAAGAAACAACTAGAAAGGCTGGAGTGGGGATGTGGGGGTGGGGGGGTGGAAAGGTGTGGCAGACCAGGAAAAACAGGAGAAATGCTAAGGGCTGCGTGATAGTGATCAAGGTTTCACTATCTGCTAGAGCAGGGGTTCTCCGTATGGCTGCCACTGCAAAACATCTGGGGAGCCAAAAACACACTTAGTGTCTGGTTCCCACCCAGACCGATTAAACCAGAATCTCTGGGAGTGAGGCCTGAGAATATTTTTTCTTTCTTTCTTTTTTTTTCCTTTTGTAATCTCTCCGATTGATTCTAGTTAGCCAGAGCTGACAGTGCCAGGCCCTTCTCCTATGCTGACTGTCCTAGGTTAGTCAGCCTCACCACCTGCAGGGTGAAGTGAAGGGAAGGGAGAAAGGCTCACAGTGACTGGGTTGCTATTATGTGCCAACACACCTGACACACACCAATTAATTTAACCCCCATAATTATTATCCCCATGTTACAGATAATAATAAAGTGGTGCATTTCATAAGAATTGTAATGCAACTCACAACAGTATCATGACCGACCCACCAAGACTCAACCCCAAGTCTATGTCCAAAAGGGACAAAGGAAGAAAAATGACGATTTAGAGCATCCACCACTCTCAGAGCCATTTAGAATCCTCTCAATTCCATGAGGAAGCATTTTGCTCCCCATTTCACGTTTAACAGGACAGAGACTTGAAAAGCTAACTAACCTACCCAAGTCAACAAGCTTGTAAATGGAAGAACTGGAATCTTGACTCAAGCCTGTCCCCTTCTGATCCCCATCCTCTTTCCCATCATTCTGCTCTCCACGCCTCAAAAGCTAATTGCATCAACCATAACAAGAATCATTTACTGAGTGCTGACTGTCTCGAATACTGTACTGAGAACTTCATATGCATTTCCCATGGAAAAATCAAGTAAAATGACCATGATGTAGAAACAAAATAGCTAATGTACCAGGTAAGGGCTTGCAGCAACACCTGGGAGGGTGAGAACCAGAGCTGGTCTGGCCCTACCCCTGACCTGCTGAGTCAGAATCTGCATTTTTTAAAATATTTTTTTATTATATTATGTTAGTCACCATATAGTACATCCCTGGTTTCCGATGTAAAGCTCGATGATTCATTAGTTGCGTATAACACCCAGTGCACCATGCTCTACGTGCCCTCCTTACTACCCATCACCAGCCTATCCCATTCCCCCACCCCCCTCCCCTCTGTAGCCCTCAGTTTGGTTCTCAGAGTCCATAGTCTCTCATGCTTTATTCCCCCTTCTAATTATCCCCCCTTTCTTTATCCCTTTCTTCTCCTGCCAATCTTCCTAGTTCTTATGTTCCATAGATGAGAGAAGCCATATGATAAGGAGCCGAGGTGCCCTTCAACAGATGACTGGATTAAAAAGTTGTGGTCCATATATACAATGGAATATTATTCAGCTATCAAAAAGAACGATTTTTCAACATTTACTGCAACATGGATGGCACTGGAGGAGATAATGCTAAGTGAAATAAGTCAAGCAGAGAAAGACAGAATCTGCATTTTAACAAAATCCGCAGGTAATTCATCAGCACAGTGAAGTTGGAGAACACTGCTTTAGATGCTTTTGGTTCTGCTTTTTATCTTTCCGAAGAGTTGTTTTGGAAATGTGTAAGCTCAGCGTAAGGTTATCCATTTACCAGCCCTCATGAGGCTCCAATGAACTACACCAGGAAGCCTCTACCTGCTGCTTTGTGGTTTAAAAGGCTGCCTGGGAGGGCGGAAGGCCCTGACACCCTTTCCCTGGTACAACTCTTTTTCTCTGAGTGTCCCAGGGTGTTGCTCTCTACATACACACAGTCGGACTCCAAATACCGTCAGCAGGAAGATTGCTCCTTAACAGGACAAATTACCCTGAAAGTGAGATTTGCTAATAGCCTGTGAAACCCAGAACGGGATAAAGCAGTGTTTCTCGAACTTGGGTAATATGCAGACATTTTAAAAGGAAAAAAAAATTATTTCAAGGCCATTATATTGACCTAAATTGTTTCTTTTTGTTTGAGAGAGAAAGTGTGCATGTGTGCACAGAACGAGGGTGGGGATGAGGGTGCCCAAGGGAGAGGATCTCAAGCAGACACCACACTGAGTGTGGAGCCCAAGATGGGCAGCTCAATCTCATGACCCTGAGGTCATGACCTGAGCTGAAATCAAGAGTCCCATACTGAACCCACCAAGCCACCCAGGTGCCCTGACTTAAGTTGTTTTTATTATGAACTTTCTTAAATGGTAAAAATATATATTTGCACAACTATAAAAATAAAACCAATTTACAAATTAAATAAGCAAATGAATCAAATAAACCAATGCAAATCAAATATAACAGACAACTACTTTGCTAAAATAAATGGCCTTTCACAACATGACTATTGCACTGACAACTACAGTGCATATTCCTTTTGGTCCAGAATATGTATATTATTTTGGGCCTAAATTGACTCAATTTCTATTCAAATTAAATTCCACCAAAAGGTTGTTTGGCATGTTGAGTCCATATTTTTTATGCATCAATCCTTGATAATTAAAGCAGTGCTTCCTGCCTGTCACAATCCTGAATACAAATGTAAGCTTCAGCACTGACATCATAGGTTGAACCCTGATACAAGATGCTCCTCCAGGTGATCTAGAATACGCTTCTATTTCTCAGCTCTTGCTGAGATGAAAGCGCAAAGTTAGATTACTATAATACAAAGTTTAAAGACCTCTGTCCCTGCTCAGAAGAACATGTCAGCAGATGTCTAGGAATTATCAACTTCAATTTGGGAAATGCTAGGATAAAGAATTAGGAAGAACTATACCTCAATAGCTAATGAGGGCAAATTCCTCTTTATATAAATATTTCAGCTAGTAAACGCAGAAGAAATGATAGAATTTAGAATTTCACAAACCCTAGTGAACTCATAAATTCAGCCAAAAATAAACAAAGATGGTTGACACCCAAGGGAGATAACCTGACAAGATGTGCCTGAAGTACTATTGCAAAAAAAAAAAAAATTCAACTTGGGTGTGATTCAACTTCTCTATATAATTACCAACCAATAGGAAATTTAGAGGCAGAAGAGCATTGTTAAATGACATCATGGGGATACAACAAGGAAAATCCAGATGATGCAAAATTCTACAGGACAAGCTAGTTTCTTCAACAGGTAAATTTAAGAAAACAGAGATAAAGGGCAAAACTGGATACCAATAGAGACTTCTGAATAGTATCTACAATTGCAATGTATGGACTTTTTCCAGTTCCTGATTCAAACAATAATAATTCAGGATTTTAAATTTTATAGGGGTGATAATAGAATTGTGTCTAAGTTTTTTTAAAGAATCTTAATTTTTTATAGATATATCCTGAAATATTATGGACCAAATAATATGACTTGGATTTGCTTCAAAATCGTGATGGTTGATTTTTATGTCAAACTGGCTAAGCCCATGGTACCCAGTTTCCGGTCAAACACCATCTGGATGTTGCTGTGAGGGTATTTTTTAGATACAATCAACGTTCAACATTTAAATCACAGACATTGAGAAAAGTAGATTACCCTCTACACTGGTGGAGTGAGAGGTGGCTCATTTAATCATTTGAAGGCCTTAAGAGAAAGGAAGTCATTCTGCCTCCAGATTGTCTTCCCGATAGAAACTGAAACATCAGCTCTTCCCTGGGTTCCAGACTGCTGGCTTGCCTTACAGATTTCAGACTAGTGGGCCCCCCATAATTGCAAGAATCAATTCCTTAAATATCCTCCTCTCGATCTCTTCCTCTCTCTCCCTGACTCCTCCCCATATATTTATGTACACGTACACACACATCCTTCTGGTTCTGTTTCTCTGGAGAATTCTAACACAAAAAATGATCTGGGGGAAGAAAATGTGGATGAGGAAATAGGTAAAAGAAAATTGGCCCTAAGTTCGTAATTGCTGAAACTGGCTTGCAAGTACATTATACTCTTCTCTCTACTTTTGGATCTTCTTGAAATTTTCCATTTAAAAACTTGGGAAGGATGATAATAAATGGAAGAGTCAAACAGAGACCCAGTTTTTTTTATCACTGGGTCTGACAACAGAACAGCGTATTAGAAGTCAAGGCTGTCCTGAGAAATCCAAGACTATGACTCCAATTCTCACAAGGGAGAAATTAAAGCTGGAAGGACCTGGCCTTGGAGGTGACTCTTCTCTGGATGTTGAACTTCCAGTCTAATTTACACAGCACCCTCTCTGCAACTGCACATCCCTTTACTGCAGCACTTTCTCACACTTCTACTCTCAGTCTCTGCTCACGAACCAAGAGCTCCTTACTCATCCACACACCAAGCTTGCACTCAACATGCTGGATGAATGAATCTAAGCAATGCCTACTCTTAAGCCAGCTCACCCTACTGCTTTCTAGTTTGTATTTTCTTCTAATTGTTAGAGCCTACCACCAAGTGCTCCATTTTTAATTTCTGCATATGCTCTGATTCTAAATATTCCTCCCTCACAACCAAACATTTGAGTCTCACTTTGAGGTGGTGGTGGGGGAGTGGGCTTTGGCATTGACTATCAGAGAATTTTGTAAAATGAACCTTCAAAATCCCAGTTCCTGGGCAGGAATCAAAATCCCATGCAACAAGCTGCCTAATTTACAGTGCTTTCTTCCCAGCCTCTCTCTAACTTTTTTTAAAGATTTTATTTATTTATTTGACAGACAGAGAAAGAGAGAGAGAGAGCACTCACAAGCAGGAGGAGTGGGTGAGGGAGAAGCAGGCTCCCCACTGAGCAGGGAGCTTGAGGTGATGTGGGGCTCCATCCCAGGACCTTGAGATTATGACCTGAGCTGCCCAAGGCAGACATTTAACTGAGCCATCCAGTTGCCCCTCTTTCCAACCTTTTTAAAGAAAAAACTCTCTCTTAGGGCCTGCTATGAAAGTCATTCTTTTACACAGGTCTGCGGTGAGGTGGCAGAATTTCAATGTGAATATTCATTCAAATGGACTGTTTCTTTGGCTTTGTATTCTGCATGGTTTTGGAATACAATAATTGATTCTACAATTAAAGGGAAGACAAACCCCAGGATATCCCATTTTACAAATTAAATAAGTGAAAACAGTTGGTCCAATGCCAGGTTTTATTTTGAATCTAATGTATAGGAAAGAGAAACTAAAAAAAAAAAAAAGAGACAGAAATAGGCATTTTTCTTTTTTTTAGCAAAATGAATATTTTAATTTGAAAATTTGATTAGAATGTTTTTAACATTTCTAAAAGTTCAATTTGCCAACATATTTGGTAATAGGATAGAATGATCAAAAAGTTAATACTCTTTTTTTTAAGTAACATATAATGTATTATTGGTTTCAGAGGCAGAGGTCAGTGATTCATCCACCCGTCCTTATACTACCCAATGCTCATTACATCACATGCCCTCCCCAATGTCCATCACCCCATTTCCCCATCTTCCCACTCCCCTCCCCTCCAGCAACCCTCAGTTTGTTTCCTAAGATTTAGAGTCTTTTATGGGTTGTCTCCCTCTCTGGTTTTGTCTTGTTTCATTTTTTTCCTCTCTTCCCCTACGGTCCTCTGCTTTGTTTCTTAAATTCCACATGGGCATCTAAACTCCAGCCTCCTCTAAATTCACATTCAGACAACAAAAAGTGGAGAGTTCTACAGCTCACTAGGCTCCATGGAAAATCCTCTGACTCTTGTGCAGGAACATGAGGGGTCAGAGTGGGTTGAAGTCTCCTTCCCTCCTACCCCTTACACTGTCCCTTGATTTGATGCTTAAACTCATTCCTTTAATCCAAAGAAATATCCAATTTCACTTTTGCCTCCACCGGATAGAGGGGCAGGGCCCAAGTTCATGAAAAACCTCAAGGTAAATGAGAATGAACAAAGAGAATAGAGAGGAATGAGTAAATGCTGCCTGGGCTGCCAGCATCAAGCTGGATTACATGTCCATGAAGAACAGCAAGGCTTCCAGAGAAAACTACACACAAGCCTCATAGCCTTTGACAGAGATCTGAAAGGTCCTCAGAAAACATGTCAGTAATTGTTGACAGTGTTGACAGCTGTGCAGGAATGTCACCCACATTTCCGTTCCCGCCCTTCAACACTTGGTACCCCTTTGGACATGTGGAGGTAGATGTGCCACATTCAGCAGCAACAGCAAAAGTACAGGATACCCAGTAACATTGGAATCCCAGATAAGCAACAAATAATTTTTTTGGCATAAGTATATCCCATATATTTCATGTGTTATTTGACATTCAAATTTCACTGGACACCCTGTGTTTTATCTGGCAACCCGTGAAAGGATTTTCATTGGGTAAACAACGTTGCAACAGCTCAGGGTAGAGGTTTCTCAGGCAATACCCATGAAGCTGAGGAAGAAAGAGACATCGAAGTGCCTCATGAAAATAAGAGGAAAGAACCCAAGAATATTTCTGTTTCCCCAAGCATGAAATCCATTAGAAGACTGGCATGTTTCTCTGAGTAAGAAATCTCAAGTTGATTTTGACTTCTAGAATCAGATGCACTACCATCACACCACAAGGTCACAGACTATGACTTTTGAATATTTCCAAATCTATATTTAAACATCCTGTGGTGGGACACCTGGGTGGCTCAGTTGGTTAAACATCTACCTTTGGCTCAGATCATGATGCCAGGGTCCTGGAATCAAGTCCCACATCGGGCTCCTTGCTCAGCAGGGAAACTGCTTCTCCCTCTGCCTGCTGCTCCCCCTGCTCTTGTGCTCTCTCTCTCTGACAAATAAATAAATAAAATCTTAAAAAATAAAATAAACATCCTGTGCTTTTCTGAATAATATCCTAACTATTTCTTAACCAAAATGGCTCCCATGCCTCATTTATGCAATGAGAAATTTGGTCTGAAGCAGTGGCCTCATCAGGTAAGCTGAGGACCTCTGGGCCAAGATTCCATTGTAAGAGGCCACCTGAAGTGGTACGAATATGCCTTTTTTTCGCAATCAATAGATAGTAAAAGTATAGCCATAATCAAATAGTTAGATGGGGTAGGGAGGGATATTAAAAGTCCTCTGATGTTAAAAATGGGTCAACATGATTTTCAGTTTCTTTCAACCTCTTCATGATTCTTAGCATCAGAGCCACCAACTCATTGGTTTTTTGCTGGTTCTTCTGAAAATCAGTTCTGAACAGGTAGAATAAGAGTCTTGGCACTCAGAGTTGGAAGGATGGGTCATAAAGGTGGTCAAGTATCATGGGCACTATATTAACCTTGTTGTTCCCTTCAATGGATTTAACAAATACATCTTCTGAATTCCTGTTGGTATTTTATTTCTTTTCCTATAGGCACATACCATGGTGATTTAGATGGGGTAATTTATAGACATTTTGGTGTCCATAAAAGAATTGGTAAAAACTTACTTTTTAATTAACTTTCATTTATTCTCACTTCACAAGTATTTACAGTGCACTAACTCTAGACCAGTTATTATATTCTGCTCTTGACAACAAAGTACTGCATACTGCATTTTCCAAAGAGATAAATGCAAAGAAAGATGAAGTCTCTTGTTCAGTGATTCTTGATGTAGATGATACTCCCTAAATCATAAATATCATAAATTATATTTATGTATTTTAAATACTCGTTTAAAAATACTAATAAATGATGTGATATTTTTGTATCTTGGTCTAAAAAAATTGAGAAACATTACTGGGGCCATATTTACTCATTCCTGCCTTTGACTACAAACATAAAAGTCAATATTGAACCAAAGATTTCCTTCCACTTAAAGCTTCCTACTTTAAAAAAGATTCCTTAATGACTTAGGAGACTCTGAAGCACAATGTGTTCTTTGTAACCAAATTTGTTTGAATTGTGACTTATCCTGCTGTAATGCAAAACTAATGGAGAAAAAAAAGAACTGTTTTGGCAATGTTCTTTTTGTTGTTGTTATTGTTATTTATTTAAAATGAGAAGAATTCTGGGGAACCTGGGTGGCTCAGTCGGTGAAGTGTCTGCCTTCGGCTCAGGTCATGATCCTGGGGTCCTGGGATGGAGCCTGGCATCAGGTTCCCTGCTCAGCAGGGAGTCTGTTTGTCCCTCCCCCCTCCCTCTGTGCTTTTTCTTGTTCTCTCTCAAATAAGTAAATAAATAAAATCTTTTTTAAAAAATAGAAAAAATAAAATAAGATGAGAAGAATTCTTAACGGCTAGTTTCCCTTAAGTCTATCTGCAGTATTGTCTAACTGTTTCCTATGAGACTGCACGTTGCCTCATTGTACAATGAGTCTTATGCCAAGTCCAGAAATAACAAAACAAGTGAGGAAAGCCTGGCTAAACATAGCACTTTAAATTTGTGTGAAACTTTTAACACTTCCAAGTCCATGATCTGGTTAATTAATAATGAAGGACCGAACACAGGTAGAAGAGAGGCTGGCCTAAAGTTTCACAGCTGTGGTCTAACCAAACCACCAGTCTCCTATATTCCCAGCTTCAAGCCTTTTTTTCACTATTGCTCATTGACAGATGTAAAAAAAGACTTCTGTGGCCAAAAGCAAGTGATAAACCAACAATAAGAGGACTTTGGGGAGGGAAAGCCAACTAGAGACTGTTGTGCAAGGAAAATAATAAGCCCCACAAGGGCTGATGGGATTTTTTGAGTAACTCCTTAGAATCTACTTGGACACAGTGAGGGGTCTCAGGGTCCTACACTGGATGGTCTCTTGAAGGCCCATCTAGGTCCTTGACATCACTATTCAGCGTCCAGCCAGCATCACAGCTACACAGAAGTCAGACCACAGCCCATCACCAGATACAAGGAGGCTGCTAACTGGCATTAGGGATGCAAAAAGAAAGCAAGGCCAGAGATTTCTGGAGGCATCACTGTTGATCAGCATGTATATGGCTTATCATTCATTTAAACAATGCAGGGATTAAGGGGTTTATATTGAGTAGGCACCAGTGTCTTACCTTATTCACCCACGTCTCTCGAAGGGGTACAAATTACTATTAGCCTCCTGGTATTAACAGAGGAGTTAACTAAGGCTTAAAAAAAGATAAGTAACTTAAAGGATTCGCACAGCTGGTTAAATGGCAAACTGGGATTGGAACCTGGTGTGACTCTATAACCCATGCTCTTGCTAATATGCTCTTGCTCCTCCCCGAGACCCAGAGCAACTGAGTGCTTCAAGGATGATTAGGGCTCCAGCATGCCTGGCCCAGAGGGCAATGTAGGGCAGAAGTGGAAATACAGGAAAGTGGCTGGAGGTGAGGCTTCAAAGTCTGCTCAACGTCAGCTGAAGAGGTGGCCCTCCCTGCTGTAAGCTGTGCTTCTCTGGGAACTGTGGTTATCTATGGAAGGAAAAGGTTAAAGGGGCAAAGTGAGAGAAGGACAGGGCACCTGGCCTACTGCTCCTCTGCCAGTATCAGGAAGCTAGTAAAAGCTTTGAAGGAAAGCAGTTACATGGTGTAGGTGGTATTTCAGGAAGATTAATTTGCCAGCCATGCACAGAAGATATTAAAAGGAGCAAGAGGCTGGAGGCAAGGAAACTGGTTAAGAGGTGATTGCCGGCACTCGTTTCTGAGATGATGAGTCTGAGTCAGAACAAGGCAGTGAGAACAAGGGGAAAAGGTACAAATGTGATAGTTACCTACAGTGAAGGAAGGGCTGCAGGAGAGCTGCAGAGCCAAGGCTGTGGTCCATGATGGTCTGAGGCAGCCAGAAGAGAGGAGGAAAGACACTACCAGAGCTGGAGTGGCTTCGCCTCTGCACACTCGGGAACCTGCCTCTTCTGTCTCCTCATCAGACCAAAATCTCCAAGGATACAGGGACCCTTCCTGTGTTTGGAAGCCCCACAACTTGTCCCTGTTGCCTGCCATAGGCCAGGTGTTGAGTAGACTGCATAAATATTGACTGACAGTCTATTTACTCTGCCTGGAACTCTGTTCCCACCTCTGCCTGGAAACTTCAGGTAGGAAGGCCTTCCTGAAGGCCCAGCAAAAACATGTCTTCCTCAGATAGGCCTCCATGACGAGCTGATCTCAATTAGGTCCTCCAGTTTTCCTCCCCACAGAAAACTTTCTTCACAGTTCTTACTACCATGCAGAATTTTATACTTGTTTAAAATTTTATTTTTTATTTCCTTTTGTTGCATTTGTTCTTGCTGGTGGTTTTCTACCTTCCCACATTAAATTACAAGCTCCACAAAACCAGTATTTCATTTCACCACTGAGTCCCCAACAGCCAGTGGTGTCCCATAGAGATAAAATGCAAGTCACAAATGTAATTTTAAATTTCCAGCAGTCACATTTTTTAAAATAAGAAGAAAAAGAAACAGGTGAAATTAATTTTAAGAATATATTTGGTCGTATTTAACCAAATAGATCCAAAATGTTATCATTTAAATATGTGATCTATTGAAAAAATTGATGAGATAGTTCACATTCCTTTTTTTTTTATACTAAGTCTTTATCTTCTGTATTTTACACTCATAGCACATCTCAATTGGGACTAGCTACACATCAAGTCCCATGTGGCTAGTGGCTACCATAATGGACAACACAGATCCCTGCAGGATGCTTGACGTGTATTACTAACTTAATAAAAATTTGATTCGTGGGAAAGGAAAGGTGGAAAGGGAAACAAGAAAAAAAAGTGGAGAGAAAAAAAGATAGAAAGAGAAACTAACATTTGTTGGGTATTTTATGTTAGGTTCTTTCATATTTCAATAAATTATGTGATTTAATTCTACCATCAACCAACCCTGGTGAGGTAGGCATAACGAGAACCACCTTTATAAATGGGACACTGGTTTGGAGATGTCACATAACTTGCCCAGGATGACACTGTCTTATGAGCGAAGGAACCAAGATTCAGAACATAATCTTCCTTACCCAATTGTGCTGCCTGCTCTCACAGAAGCCATACATAACAAGTCTAGTCAGGCCCAGACTGCTATCTAAATCTCTCATTCAGATAAAACATCCCAGGGCTCCTATAATATATTGTTTTGAATCCCATAGACACTCATTTCAAAAGTATGATCTGATTATTGCAGGCTAACATGGGAGTCTCTGCTTCCTCCTCCAGAAGTGTTTTAAAGGGATCCTTATCGCGTTTGCTGCTGTCCATTAGGAAACTACTATGACCAAACAAAATGGAGACATTTGAAGTACCCCAAATACGCCAAGCTCGCTAGCATGCCTCCTAGCTCTACATAGTTTTCCTGCTACCTAGAACACTTCCCTCCTTCACCTGATTAACATGCATCCTATATGACTCAGTTCAAGAAAAAAAGAAGGAACAAAGAAATGGAAAAAAACTCATCAGTCATCTCATCTCAGCCAAGGAATCTCCCTGACCTGCTCTCCAAGTGTGAGAGCCCCCCTTTACTGTGTTCATAAGATACTCATGTGGAATTTTCCTGCAAACCATCATTATACGCCTAGGGTCTCCCTCACCAGACTGTGAGCTTCTGGACACCAAGAACCATGTCTTTTATCTTTATATACCCATTGGCCAGCATTTATTGAATGGGTTGTTAAACAAATTGATAAAGGAATGGAAGGATCGATGAAAATGTTCATAACCCTGTTTAAGTATAAGAAGTAATACTTGGTACCACACAGTCCAAAGAGTTAAAAGAGGACTAAAGTACTCTTTTGATATCTGCATCACACTCAGGTTAGTTGTCAAGTGTGGGTCACAGTGACATGAGCAGATGGCATCGGCAGAGCACTGTGATGCCTCCAACCATATCGTAAGAAGCATTGTTTTAAGCTGTGCAGATGTAGCAAAATTGGGACTTGTCACACTGTGAGCTCCAGGGAGGTTAGGGATATGTGCAAGTCATGAAATAGGAATATGGTGGGTAGGAAGATGGATGCTAAGCAACAGAATGTGGGCCACAGAGCCAAAGACCCGAGGCATGCTGACCAGGAGGGGACAGGAGACATGCAGTGTTGGTATCCATATACCCATCAGAAGGACAGGTGGTGGCAGACTGCACTGAGCAGAGGGCCAAACCTCAGGAACTTAGTTCTCCCTAACTCACAACACCTTGGACAGGTATGTTCACCCTCTGGGAATATCTTGAAAGATGTTTACAGATAGAACTCTTGGCTGTACCTGAGATTGTGGTCTGTACTAAGTGTTGGGTCAGAGCTTTTAACCTTTTGTGCACCACACTGGTGTGCTCCTGGTGGGTACAGTTATGTCAGAGGAAAATACAAATTCCCTCAGTCCTAGGAGCAACAAGGTGAATATAAGGGAGCTCCAATGCTTATGGAAGCCAGAATCTACCCCTCAACCCTGGCCTATTGCCTAGAAATGAGCCCTCTCATCTACATGGTATCATGTTCTATGTAAACTCTGCCATGAAAAATGTTGGAAAGTATTGAGTTAGACTATATCAGGTGAATGAGCAAGCTTCAGAGACTTAGAACTTTTAAAAAGTATTTCATTTTGACAGGGCCAAGTGGGTAGAAGATAGGAGATATGATAGTAGCCAGGATCTGGACCAAAAGCCTTGCAGAATTATAAGCTCTCAAATGTAAGTACAAACCAAGTACAAGACCAGCTTAATTCTGAGAATTCAGGTGGAAGATGGGACATTAGCACATGGCATCATTGAAAGTAAATTAATAATAATAACCCACAAGAAGAAGGCCCAGGTCCTCAACAAAAGCACGCTCCTGAAAAACAAACATATCAAGGTGAGTGACACTTCATCCCCCCAATAGCCCATATTTCCTAATTGAGAAAGGCAGGTCAGGGGCTAGAGTCAGCCCTACAACCACTGCCTGGCAACTACCCACCTCTCTTCCTAGCAGGGTACAGCCCAGGGAAAAATTAGTCCTTAGAAATCAGAAACATTCAAGGAATTTCTCATGCATACCATCATTGAAGCCCCATAAACAAGCCAGAAAATGAGGAGGAGAGGATATGATTGTCAGTGAAGCTGGGCTCATTACTCCCATGCCCCAAATTTATTCGCCTGCCCTTGTTTGGTTGTCTTTTCAAGCATAGATCTGAACTCAAGGTTGGATAGAGCTAGGAAGGCACACAACCAGAGAACCACAATACCTAAAAGACAATTACAGGTATCAGGAAAGCATGGCTTCTTTTGAACTCTTACTTAACCAGAAACAACAAATAAGGAAGAACAAACACCTCTCCCCACACTACTAAGCTTGTCAGAAATATACTTGACAGTCACAGCAAATGGGCCTCAAGCTGTAACAGGACCAGGGTGCAGGAGAAAGGCAAGAGTTGAATGTGGCAAGGAGGCCCTATTCACTCTGAACAGGTGGCAGACAAGTCCCACTTCTCAGCATGACTCTGGTTGGCATCACGGCTTGGGGATCTGAGTAGGCAGGAGAAGGCCAGGCCCATCTGGCACAAAGTAGTATAGAGTAAATGGCCCCAAGGGTGTGTGTGTATGTACGTGCTGAAGCTACCGTGGCACCTCAACAGCCCTAGCCAAGGAGAAGCTAACATCTCAGATCTAAATAAGCCCTGCCAAGGTAGGGCAGACACCAAAAAGAGGAAACTAAAGTTAATCCCCACCACACCCAACCTCCACCAGAGACGCAAATGTCACCTATACTCCATCTGTTAACTTTGTCAGTGGGGAGCTGAGCAATTGCCAGAGGAATTTAAGCTCTACTAAATACCAAATTAAAAGGCATCCAAGGCATTTACAGAGCTCTACTCTCTAAATTTTGCTCCCAGCTTCTAAAGGGATTCTTCAACAATTAGAAATGACTAGAAAGCAAATATCTTCCTTCTTGAAGGCTAATAAAATGTTCATTAACTTATCATCTACCATGGGCCAAAGAAGAATTAGGGAGTCTCCTTGATATGAGTCTTACCTTGTCACTTCAAAGTAGCAACCAGGTCCTAGCCTGGAAGTAACATCATGGTAATCTCAACTTTTTTACTTCCCCTTACTCCTCCATTTCCTAGAGCAAGACAGGAAAAGTGACAGGACTTTCTTAGTGATGAAATACTCTTGCTCCCATTGTCTTAGGGACAGGAAATGATGAAGGCAGAGGCTGCTGTAGTCCAAAGGCTTGAAGCCAGGTTGGCAGCCCATGTCTACTTGTTTCTTCAAGGGATGTAAGAAGAAGCACTAGAACCAGAAGCCCAGCCCCACCATGGTTCACTTCAAGCTGCACAGGGTTGGAGGTTCCTGTGGAGTGAGGGTGTCTTAGAGGCAGGGTAGGGGAGGAACAGGATTATATAAAAAGACATTGCAGGTAAAATCACACACACACACACACACACACACACACACACACACACACACACAAACAGAAAAGAGCAGAAGACAAAAATAGGAACAAAGAAAAAGGACATGAATAGAAAATAGTAACAAATATGGTAAATATTGAACTATACCAATAATTAAACATCATTGGTCTAAGTGCATCAATTAAAAAACAAGATTGTTAAAGTGGATCAAAAAAAAAAAAAGACCAAACAGTATGTTGTCTACAAGAAACTCACTTTAAATATCAAGACACATATAGACTAAAGGGATGGAGAAAGTTATATTATGCTAACACTAGTCAAAAGAGAGAAAGAGTTAGATATATTAATTTCAGACAGAGCAGACTTCAGGAAAGATATCAGGAATAAGGAGGGGCACTGCATAATGATAAAGGGGTCAATTCTCCAAGAAGACATAAAAACTGTTAATGTGTATGGGCCTAACAACAGAGCATCAAAATACCCAGGGCAAAAACCAATAGAATTGCAAGAAGAAATAGATGAATACACTATTCTAGTTGGAGGCTTTAAGACTCTCCATCAGAAATGGACAGATCCAGAGCACCTGGGTGGCTCAGTTGGTTAAACGCCTTCCTTCAGCTCAGGTCATGATCTCAGGGTCCTGGGATCAAGCCCATGTCAGGCTCTCTGCTCAGTGAGGAGTCTGCTTCTCCCTCTCACTCTCCCTCTGAGCTCTTCCTCTTTCTCTCTCTCTCTTAAATAAATAAAGTCTTAAAAAAAAAAGAAATGGACAGATACAACAAGCAGAAAATCAGTAAGTATATAACTGAACTCAAAAGCACCATTAATCAAATGGATATAACTGATATCAACAGACTACTTCATCCAACAACAGCAGAATACACATTATTCTCAAGCTCAAATGAAACAGTCACTAAGGTAGATCACCATCTGGGCCATAAAACACACCTTAACATATTTAAAAGAATAGAAATCATACAATAATTCTCTTAGATCACAATGCAATTCAATTACAAATCAATAACAGAAAGGTAGCTAGAAACTCCCAAAATAAATGGAGATTAAACAACACTATAGGAACACTATAAACAACTCTACACCCACAAATTGGATACCCTAGATAAAATGGACCAATTCCTTGAAAGATACAATTTACCAAACTCATGTAAGAAATGATATAGACAATCTGAATAGGCCTATATCTATTAAAAAAATTAAATAAGTAATTAACGACCTTCCAAAACAGAAAGAATCAGGCCCAGATGGGTTCACTGGTGAATTCTACCAAAAATTTAAGGAAAAAAAAGCATCGATTCTGTATAATCTCTTCCAGAAGATAGAAATAAAGGGAATGAATACTTCTTAACTAACTCTATGAGGCCAGCATTAGTCTAACACTAAAACCAGACAAAGACATTACAGGAAAACAAAACTACAGACCAATATATCTCATGAATAGAGATGCAAAACTTCTCAGCAAAACATTAGCAAATCAAATCACAGAATGTATAAAAATCATTATACATTACAGCCAAGTGAGACTTATCTCAGTGTGGTTTTTGAATATTGTCAACATTTTGAATGTTGGTTCAACATTCAAAAATTAACGAAATTAATATATCACAACAGGCTAAAGAAGAAAAATCACATAATCATACCAATAGATGCAGAAAAAACATTTCACAAAATCCAATACCCATTCATGATTAATTAATTAATTAATTAATATATTTATTTATTTAAAAGGCCTCTCAGCAATCTGAAGTAAAGGGGAACTTCTTTAACTTAATAAAGAATATCTACAAAAACCTACAGCTAACATCATACTTGATGGTGAGAAACTAGAAGTTTTCTTGCTAAAATCAGGAATAGATGCTATCATACTAGAAGTCTTAGCTAATGCAATAAGAGAAGAAAGGGAAATAAGAGGTATACATTGGGAAGGAAGAAATAAAACTGTCTTTGTTCACACATGACCTGATAATCTATATAGAAAATCCAAAAGAATTGACAAGAAACTAGAATAAGCAACTGTAGCAAAATTTTGAGATGCAAGGTTAATATGCAAAAGTAAGTGGGACTGCTTCCCTAAGACAAAGGAAACCATCAGCAGAATGAAAAGGTAACCTATAGAATGGGGGGAAAATATTGGCACATCATACATGCCATAAGGAGTTAATATCCAAAATATATAAAGAACTCATACAACTCAATAACAAAAAAATTAATCCAATTTAAAAATGGGCAAAGAAATTGAATAAACATTTTTCCAAGAAAGACGTAAATGGTCAATGGGTACGTAAAAAGATGCTCAACACCACTAATGATTAGTGAAGTGCATATCAAAACCACAATGAGATATCGCCTCACATCTGTTAGAATGGCTATTGTCAGAAAGACAAGAAATAACAAGTAATGTGAAGGATGTAGAGAACAAGGAACACTGTTGGTGGGAATGAAAATTGGTGCAGCCACTATGAAAAAACAGTATGAAGTTTCCTCAAGAAATTGAAAATAGAAATACCATATGATCCAACAATTACACTACTTGGCATATATCTAAAGAAAACAAAATCACTATCTCAAAAAGATATCTGCATCCCCATGTTTATTGTAGCATTATTTACAAGCCAAGACATGGTAACAACCTAAGTGTCCATCAACAGATGAATGGATAAAGAAAATGTAGTGTGTGTGTGTGTGTGTGTGTGTGTGTGTGTATACACATATATATATATTTATAAAGAAATCCTGCCATTTGGGACAACATGGATGGAACTTGAGAGCATTATGCTAAGCAAATTAAGCCAGACAGAGAAAGACAAGTATGTATGATCTCACTTATATATGGAATCTAAAAAAAAAAAAAAAGGAAAAACAAAATAAAAAACAACAACCAAACTTGTAGATCTAGAGAACAGACTAGTGGTTGCCAGAAGTGAGAGAGGAAGGCATGATAAAATGGGTACAAGTGGTCAAAAGGTACAAATTTCCAATTATAAGGTAAATAAGACCTGGGGATAAAATCTTCAACATGGTAACTATAATTAGTAATACTGTATTGTATATATGAAAGTTGTTAAGAAAGTAGATCTTAAAATTTCTCATCACACACACAAAAAATTGTAACTATGTGTGGTGATGGAAGTTAGCTAGACTTACGGTGGTAATCACTATGCAACATATACACATGCCAAATCATTATGTGGCATATCTAAAATTAATACAATGTTATCTGTCAATTATATCTCAGTAGAAAAGAAAAGAAGACAACCAATTGGCCCAATTAAAAAGTGGGCCAAAGACCTGAACAGACAGCTCACCAAAGAAGATATACAGATTGCAAATAAGCACGTGAAAAGATGCACAGTAAATATGTCATTAGGGAATTATAAATTAAAACAACAGTGAGATACTACTACACACAAATTAAAATGGCCAAAATTCAGAACACTAGCAGTACCAAATATTGGTGACAATGTGGAGCAAGAGGAACTCTCATTCATTGCTGATGGGAATGCAATATTGTACAGCAACTTTGGAAGACAGTTTGGCAGCTTCTCACAAAACTATTCATATTACAGTATGATCCAGCAATCAAACTCTGATATTTAGCCAAAGTTGAAAGTGTATATGCACACAAAGACCTGCATGGGGATGTTCATACCAGCTTTATTTATAATTGCCAAAACTTGGAAGCAACTGAGATGTCTTTGAGTAGATGAATGGATAAATAAAATGTAATACATTCATAAAATGGAATATTATTCAGTGCTAAAAGGAAATGAGCTATCAAGCTACAAAAAGACATGGAAGAAACTTAAACTCATATGACTACATGAAAGAAGCCAATATGAAAAGGCACTATATGATTCCAATTACGTGACATTCTAGAAAAGGCAATCACCATGAAGACAGTAAAAAGATCAGTGGTTGCCAGGGGTTAGGAAGGAGGGAGAGATGCATGGGCAAAGCACCAAGGATTTTTAAGGCCGTGAAACTATTCTATATGTCACTATCATGGTGGATACATGTCATTATACATTTGTCAACCCATAGATTGTGAAACACTAAAAGTAAACCATAATGTAAACTAACTTTGAGTGATAATTATGTGTCAGTAAAGGTTCTTCAAAATGTATCTCTCCACTGAGAGATGCAGATTGTGGGGAAGGCTGTGTACTTGTGGAGGTAGGGGATATATGGGAACTCTATACTTCTGCTGAATCTTGCTGTGAATGCAAAACTTTTCTAAAATATAAAGCTTATTTTCAAAAAAAGGCACTGCAGGTAGATGCCCAATGTATAAAATCACATAAACAATGAAACAAACAGTATCACTTTCCAGAACCCAGCAGGGATAGCCAAAAGGGAGAACCACAAATTTATTCTGTATCTGGCATCTAACCAGCATCTTAACACAGCCCCAAAGGAAAAGCCAATATTCATATTCTGTGCTTCCCAACAATTTTTGTTTTCATGACCCAAAATTGGTGAGGTCTCCTTGAAACAACAGGAGAGAGTGGAGGAGTCAGCAAGCATTCCTACTGACTGGAAATTGTGTCTAGTACGCTGCAGGGGAGCTCTCTGGGTATCTCAACAGAAGCCGGCTCTGTCCCAGCTAGCCAAGTCATCCTCTGGCCTTGACCCAGGAAAGAGTCTCCCTGGAATAACTGCCAAATTCCACAGTCACTTTCAGATTCTGCAGGCCTATTGGTATGATCAGAGCCCTAAAGGACCATAGTCACGGCTGGAGAAGCTTCTTCATGTGTCCTCAGTTTTTTCCTCTTTTAGCACCATGTTGCCTTCTTCTGAAATCCCTCTAGTTTATCTCAATTGCAAAAGCTCTATTTTTCCTGCTCTATACCTATAACAAGACAAGTGCTAAAACACAGTTACTGCTTGGGCCTCACCAAAAGGAGACAAGAACAAGCATCAACCAGCTACCCATGATCATACCCAAATGCATCCTCCTAGAAGGGCTTGTGTTTCCATGTGATTGCAATGTGCACAGCTGTGCTGAGAGCACCCCAGCTCAGGATGCAGCCACATCTCTAGCACCAGATGTGAAGGGTAGCAATAATGGGCCCTGTTGATATAATGGTACCTCAACTGAAGCCGAAGAGAACCTACCTGGGGGAGTATCCCATCGTGCTTGTTTGCCAGCCCATTCCAAAAGAACTTAAGGTTGCTTACAAAGATTGGCAACATAAAATAAAGAGGAATGAGAAAAATGGGAAGTTGAGGGGCTTGGAATCTCTGGATTGGGAGTGGAAAAAGACTGGCTACAATTGAATGATGTTTAACTTCACAGTTCCCCACCTCATTCTGTCCCTTCTTTACTGGTCCTGCATGATTCTAGCTTTCTTGTCAAGGTCATCAAAGACCCCCACATTCCTAAATTCAATGGCCAATTCTGTCTTGGCTTAATTGAGCCACTAGCAGGATTTCACAGAGCTGATCACTGCCTGCTCCTTTGAAAATATTCTTCCCATATTTTTCCTCTTCACTAGCCCCTCCTTCTTTTCTGGTTTCTCCTAATCCCTAGCTTCTTAAAATTAGAATGTCCTAGGGCTCAGTGTTTAGAATTCTGTCTATCTCCTCAGTACTGGGGAACCTCATCCCTTTTCACAACATTCAACAGTATGCCACATGCCTATGACCCCCAGATTTTTATTCATAGCCCAGACTTCTCCCCAGAACCCTAGACTCCTTATATCCACCTACCCACTCAGCTGTCCAACATACATCTCAAACACAAAACTGTCCAAAGCAGAACTCCTGACACCCCAACAAGATCTGCCTACCCACAGTTTTCCCCACTCAATGACAACACCATTCTCCCAGTGTCACCAAGTATTCTACAGTCATCCTTGACTCCTCTCTTTCTCTCATTTCCCACAACTAATCTGTTAGAAAATCCTATTGGCTCTATCTCCAAAATATGCCCAAATTCTGACCACTTTTCACCACCTCCCCTGAGACCACCCTGGTATAGGCCTGGTTTATTAAAATGGTCTCCTAACTGGATTCTGCTTCCACCTTTGCCCCTTTCAGACTATTCTTAGCACAGAAGTCAGTGTTACCCTGTTGAGATCTAAGTTATGCCCAAGTCCTCACAACGGCCTAATGGCTCCATATGATTTAGCTCCCAACACTTCTCCAGGCTCCTCTCCTTTCATCTACTCCCTACTAGCCACCCTGCTTCTCCTTGAACACACGAGGCTCTCCTTTACCTTTGTATTTGTTGTTTCTCCTAGTTAAAATACCCTTCCCCCTCATCTCATCTAAGCCTTTGCTCAAATACCCTCTCAATGAGGCCTTCCCTGATCACTCTATTTACAACTTCCCCATCCCCCTTTTCTGCTTTATTTTCCCTATAATGCATCCCCTTCTCACATACTACATAATTTACTGACTTATTTTGTTTATTGCAATTAGAATGAAAACTCCATGAATGTAGGATTCTTTTTATTTTTCTTTGCTGCTTGGAACTGTTCCTGGCATATAGTAAGTGGTTCAGTATGTAAGTGTTGGATGGATGAGCGGAGGTGTAAATGGGTGGATGGATGGATGGATGGCAGGACTTGTGCTTCAGCTGCCAGATTCCTGAATATCCAAGAGGGGAGACATGTCATAAATCAAGTAGAATTCAGCATTTAAGACACAGATCTCCCCACATCTACTCTGCCTGTGTAACTGCAGTGCTAGATCCTAACATAGAATGAAATGAAATGTCCATGGAATCATTAGAATTAGGCCAGGCTTAGCTTTGTCTCAATCAGCCATAGCCCACAATAAGTGGGCTGGGAAAACACTCAGGAGTACAGGAGTTGAGAATGGCAAGCCATAACTCCAATGCAAGGGGAGGTGGCTAGAGGAGGAGTTGATACACTAAAGGTACCAGTTTCTATTGAGTTTCTACCATGTGACAGATACAACACAAGATTGTTGGTCAGCATTACCTCATTAACTCCTTGCCACACTGGGAAGAAGGTATTATTACCCCTATTTTACAAATCAAAAAACTGAAGTTCAGAGAGGCTATTTTCACAATAACCCAAATACACTGTAAAAGTCAGGATTCAAACTACATTGATCTATATGAATCAAATTTCTTATTCTTTACATACTAAAGGTTACTCTAGAAATGGTGAACTAACCTTTGACTGTTTCAGATCAATTCTCCCTTCCTAGTCCTTCATCATACTTAGTCTCAGTATAGCAAACATCTTAGAATTGGAGCAGAAAGCATAAGAAAGATAAAGTTAAAACTGAGTCTTTGTTTCTTAATTAATGCTGAAAATTTTCCAACAGAATAAAAAAATCAGTAGGCTGAAACTGGACACCTTTCAGTCAGCTTTACACACATTCACATACCCATGTGGCACCAACGACAACAAACAGGAAAACAAGATTTAAACTTACCACACTACCTTCACCCAAATCTTTCATGGGTCGTAAGTACCAAAGATGTGCCGCTTAGTAGCTAACAATCCTGCAGATGCTGCTTAGTACTCAAGAAAGACAAGCATATTTCACCAGCATCTGCCTTGCAACAGCCCCAGAGAAATCTCTTTTCTTCCTCCCACTCACGTTTCTCCCTAAGCATTGTATACACTGCCAGTGGCCTCCACCTCCACCCAACTTACAGAAACCTGGCCCATTACACCCTGCAATTAATATCATCAGACATGCAAGTCTGATTGTCGACATATTGGGCATGTTCTCGCTTACCAGAAGACACTTGTCCTTTGCAGTCAGGGAGGCACTACTGACTCACTGTCAGTATTTCTCCAAAACCTGTGAGGTATTTACCTTCATTTATCCCCACTCACCAAGTCTGCCTCCAGATTAATCATTTCCATGAAATTGTTCAACCAGCCAGCTTAGGTGTTCACTGTGAAAGCACAGCAAAAGTAGAAGTTTCCCACAGGGATTAGGCCCACCCATGACTCTGTTTCCCTTACTTGGGCCAACGTACCAAGCCAACTAGCTCATACCCACTCCTACCCAAGGGCATCTATGAAGACTAAGAAAACTCAGGAATGAATATTCACAATCATGCTGCTGGTTTCAGCATTTGGACCCATGACTAATAAGAATATTTCTTGGTTCTTGCTTTAAAAATAAGACCCACTGGAGTGTGTGTAGAATGCACCTGTGAAATTGAAATTGTGCTATCAAGAGCCCATAAAACAAAGTAAAAAAAGGAGATTTAGAAAACACTTCTTTTCAAAAGATGGAAGTACCATATGTTGTCAAGACTTGACTCACTTTTTAACTCCAGGCTCTAAATTAGTACAGAAATTATTCTAGAAAGGGAAAAGATCCTCTGAAAATCTCCTATTAAAGGAGATTAAACATTAAATCAATAAAGACAAGAGAATGAGCAGCAGTTTCATTAGGTGCTCATCTGGATACATAAATTTGGAGGAAAGTGATGAAACAGGCCCTTGATTTTACTTTTCCACCCTTGTTACACCTGAATGACCCTAAAAGCTGAGAGGGAGAACCAACTATATGATTTGTAGGGCCCAGAGCAAAAGGAAAATGCAGAGTTCCTTGTTTATAAATTGCTGAAAATTTCAAAATAGTGACAACAGAGCATTAACACAAGCATGGGGCCCTTCTGAAACTGGAACACTGTACAACTACACAGGTTGCACACCCACAAAGCGGGCCCTCCAGAGAACTTGTTCTCTGAGTGATGGAAAGAGACCTGAGAGAAACTGTGACTGAATTACATTCAGTCATCATGCCTCCTGGATGAAGTGTCCTAGGAAGCTCAAAGATCCCAAGAAGGGTTATTCCATTCTGGTATTGCTTGGAGAGGAAAAGAGCAATTTCTCCTGTAAGATGTAATCCTGAACTGGACTTGTGCAAATATGTCTGTTTCCTTGGGAGATTTGTAAGCTTTCTACCCCTGTAACCTTTTTTTTTTTTTTAATTTAAGATTGACTGAGCTCAATTAACCTAACCAACTGGATTGATCTGGAAAGATAAATCTTATAGGAGTGGACCCAGTAAGAAATCTGAGTGTTTGCTGACAGAAAATTTCCTATAATTTTGGTTAAAGAAGAGATTATTCTGTCAAGTTGGAAGAGTCCTCTTTGGTCATCCGCTTAGTAATGGTTGAATTTTATAAGAACTAATTACAAAAAATATAAGACTCAACTCTATGGCTAAGGGAGTAAATTAGTCTTCAAGCAAACTTCCAACAAAATTTTTGAGAAGACTGGTTCAGTCATTTTTTTTCCTCTATCTGCTTCTTAACTAGCCTTAAGTTCACCTTTATTCTTGCGTTTTTAGTCAATATAGACTCAGAACTGCCCTTGATGAATTCCTTCTCAAATCATACCCACAGGAAAAAGACAAAAAGACAAACTTTGGTTTAGGGATGGTGGAGGAGAGGATATTTCTAAACATCAGTTGTTAACTGAAACATGGAAAAGTAAAGTGATGATGTGCCAAACAAGGAAGGAAAGAAGATACCCTTTGAGCCCAGTCTTTCCTGAAAATTTACTTTTTCAGGCCTTACCCAGTTCCTCATTAACAATAGTCCATTTCCAAATCTACCAAGATGCTTTATGATTCAGCACAGCAATGACTGATAAAGTACCAAAAGGAAAAGTCAGAAGCTTAAGTGGGCTCAGTAAGTCAAAGCTGTTTTCCATAAAATGTAGGACTGTGCTCTTTGAAAGTAGGAGTGGGTGCTTTTTCAGTGGTAGCCCCAATCTTTTTTTTTAATTATTTTTTTTAATTGAGTGTAGTTAACACACAATGTTACATTAGCTTCTGGTGTACAGCCAATTACTTGATAAGTTTAGACGTTATGCTATGCTCACCGCAAGTGTAGCTACCATCTGTCACCATACAGCACTATTACAATATCATTGACTATATTCCCGATGCTGTGCCTTTTATTCCCATGACTTATTCATTCCTCAGCTGGAAGCCTGTATCTTCCACTCCCCTTCACCCATTTGTCCACTCCCCCACCTCACCCCTTAGGCAACCATCAGGTTGTTCTCTCTATTTACAGGTCTGACTATGCTTTTTGTTTGTTTATTCTCTTCTGGAAAACTCAACTCCCATCATAGAAACAATCAGAATGTCACCACCTATTAGGGTGCAGAACCAGTTTCAATCCACTCACCCCACCCTCTCTTACTCATTACCACCATGAAACATAAAAAATTAAAAATAATGCCAAAAGCAAAACCAACAACACTTATCACAATTAATAAGACAACAATTAGATATTATCAAGTTTTTTACACATTTCTCTCCAGAAACCATAATCTTTGTCCTGAATTGCATCTTCCTGGTAGACTAATGGCCCCTAATATGCCCAGGAGTACAGAAGGCAGTCCTGAGCTCATCAGATAGAGGCAGAAGGCTCTCATCTATGCTCTCTTAATCTTGCATCTCTGTCTCTCTCTCTCTCTCTCTCTCTCTCTCTCTCTCTCAGTGGAAAACATGAGAGAAACAGAACCCCCTTCAAACAATGCTGATTTGGAGGAAATTAAAGTGATAAATGGATTCCATCTATCATCTAGTGTGGCTGTTCTTACTGCTGTTATTATTATTAAATACTGCAAATGAATCATTTCTGCGATGAGAACCAACACAGTGACATGGGAATACTGACCAGCATCTATCCCTACATCCCAATAAAGTTTGTTAAGACTTCTGACTGAAAGCTTCCTTTCAACGTGAAAAAGTGACTTTAGTACTTCTCCTTTAAAAGACAAACTGACTTCTGGTTTTCCCAAAGACTGAGCATTTAGTCCCTATCCTCCAAAGAAAGTAAAATCTCTATCAAATGATAGTCATAATATCTTGTTGTCATCTTAAGTAGGAGTTTCCCAATAATTGATCTGGGCTACAACATGTTAAAAAACAGTTTTCCAGCATCTGAGAAATGGTTATAGGTTTATGAAGAACAGCAATATAGCTGCACAGACAAAATGGGAAGGAATGACAAGGTGCTCAGCACCAGCCAAACTGAAGAAAACTCATTTATTCTATAAACTTGTCAAGTCACTAAGTTGTACACCTGAAACTAATGTAACATTGTGCATCAACTATACTCAAATTTTTTTAAAAAAGGAAAACTTGTTTTAAAAAGTTAAACTTATCTCTGCAAAGCACCTATGCAGAGATATCCAGAGGTTGGGCTGTCAGACTGGACTTCAAGGAAGCAATGGAGCAGAGAAACAGAGAAAATGTCCAATTCTCAGAGGGAGAAGAGACAGCCCAGGCTCAAAGCCTGGGACTAAGTTATGAGCCTCCAGAGCTTTCAGCCTAAGGCTGACTCCAGGGCATCCTTCTCTGACCCAGCCTTATACCTCTAGTAATGAAATCAAGCCCTGCCTCTTCAACTTCAGTCACAGTCCCAACTGGACTTGGCTGCATTCCCTCCCCATGTGCTTCTGTTGGGTTTCAAAGGCTTCTGGTTCTAGACTCAGGCTTAGTCAAGCCCCTTAGACCTGTCGCGGATCTTGGCAGCCCTGCTTTGACTCTTGTTGCTCTCCATAAGGCCTTTGATTCTGAGTCATCCATTAGCCTCAACAAATTATCCTCACCTCACCCCCCACCCATTGCCCCCTACTCCTAGCTCCAACACTTAGGATGCATGATGCATTTGGCCAGTATTACTCTTAGCTGAGTTTACCTCACCATAATCCAATGGGAAGGTTGGCGTTCTCAAACACAGAAAAAACACAGAACTCAGAAGTCAAGGTAAAATCAACACAGACCATGGTTTGGCAAACTCTGGCTTATTATGTACAAAATGTTACCATAGTGAAGACCTCAACTGTTTGACTTTTTAATAGTACAAATACGTGCATGTAGGTACACCAGGACAGTCTAGGATAGTGTGTTTATTTCCATTTTATTTTTTTTAATTTTTTTAAAGATTTTATTTATTTATTTGACAGAGATAGAGACAGCCAGCGAGAGAGGGAACACAAGCAGGGGGAGTGGGAGAGGAAGAAGCAGGCTCCTAGCGGAAGAGCCTGATGTGGGGCTCGATCCCATAACGCTGGGATCACGCCCTGAGCTGAAGACAGACGCTTAACTGCTGTGCCACCCAGGCACCCCTATTTCCATTTTAAACGTAACTGCTTCGCTATTTTAGGGTGCTGGACATTGTGAATTTTACCTTTCTGGGCACTGGGCATATTTTTATTCCCATAAGAATTACTTTTTATCCTACAATTCCACTTCTAGGTTTATACCCAAAAGAAATGAAAGCAGAAACCCCAACAGATGATTGTACACTGATGTTCATAGCAGCACTATTCACAATAATTAAGAGATGGTGTATTAGTTAAGGTTCTCCATAGAAATAGAACCAATAGGATAGCTACCTATATTTACACATCTATATGTCTATATCTACAATCTATCTATAGCTAAAACTATAGATATATAATATATAGAGAGAGAGACTTATTTTAGAAATTAGCTAATGTGATTATGGAGGCTGGCAAGTTCAAAATCATCAGGATAAGCCAGCAGGCTAGAAACTCAGGGAAGAGATGATGCTGCAGTTTAAGTCCAGAGGCAGTCTGCCGGCAAAATTCTCTCTTGTCAAAGGGAGGTCATTCTTTTTCCATAAAGGCCTTCAACTGATTAGATGAGGCACATCCACATAATGGAGACCTATCTGCTTTACTTAAGTCTACTGATTTAAATGTTAATCTCATCTAAAAAATACCTTCTCAGAAACATCTAGAATGAGCCTTGCCTTATTTGGTTGGAGTGGCCTAGCCAAGTTGACACAAAAAATTAGCCATCGCAGATGGAAACAACCCAAATGTCCTTCAATAAATGAATGGATAAACATAATGTGATATACACATACAATGGAATATTATTCAACCTTAAAAATACATGCTGTAACGTGGATGAACCTTGAAGACATTATGCTAAGTGAAATAAGCCAGCCATCAAAGGAAAAATATTGTATAATTCCACTTATATGAGGTACATAGAGTAATCAAATTCCTAGAGACAGTACAATGGTGGTTGCCAGTCTGGGAGGGTAACAGTTACTGTTGAATGACTATGGAGTTTCATTTTGGTGAAAAAGTTCTGGAAATGGATAGTTGTGATTGCTGCACAACAATGTGAATGTATTTAATGCCATTGAACTACACACTTATAAATGGTTAAAATGGCAAATCTTATGTTATACTTTTTACCACAATAAACAATAAATTGCTTGTATGTATAGGTTTTACTATGAGCCAGATACTATGCTAAACTCTATATCGTTTTTTCTCATTTAAGGACCATTGCTATTCCCCTCTTTATAATAATAAATACAATATAATAAAGCCTCCTAGAGAAAGTGACTTATTCACGGTACACTAGAAAGAAGCAGATCTGGGATTGAACCCTCACAGTCTGACTCCAAAGTCTATGTGCTCAGTCAGAGTGCTATACTGAAAAGACTGACTACATTAACATAATGAAGTAGAAAGCAAATTAAAATATTTTTCAAATACTATTTTAGAGTTGATACGAGACTTAAAGAGGGGCTCCTGGGTGGCTCAGTCATTAGGCGCCTGCCTTCGGCTCAAGGCGTGATCCTGGGGTCCTGGGATCGAGCCCCGCATTGGGCTCCCTGCTCCGTTGGCAGGGAGCCTGCTTCTTCCTCTCCCACTCCCCCTGCTTGTGTTCCCTCTCTCGCTGGCTGGCTCTCTCTCTCTGTCAAATAAATAAATAAAATCTTTAAAAAAAAAGACTTAAAGAATATAAAAGAATTAAAGAATGAAGTACCAAAAAGATGTCAAATCCAGACTAAGTATAAATAATAATGGAACACCTAAAATAACCCTGCATCAACCTTCATCATGAGAAGTTCTTATCCCAAAACCATAGCATCTCCAGGAATAAGACAATAAACTTTGATGTCCAAGAAATAGAAGTAGAATATTTACCTGACACCTGTCCCATTTTGCCACAAGCCTTGGAACATTTCAGTTTCTCTATTTTTTTTAAATAAATATGTTGTGGCTCCAAATCACAATATTTTCAGTGATGAAAAACAGAGCTTTTCCACCATTTTCATGAATAAGATAAGGTTGTCCACTCTTACTTTTATTCAACATAGTACCAGAAGTCCTAGCCACAGCAATCAGACAAGAAAAAGAAATAAAAGGCATCCAAATTGGTAAAGAAGTAAAACTTTCCCTATGTATAGACGAAATGATACTATATAGAGAAAACCCTAAAGACACCACCAAATAAACCACTAGAATTTATAAAGGAATTCAGTAACGTTGCATGATACAAAATTAATATACAGAAACCTGTTGCGTTTCTATATACTAATAATGAAGCAGCAGAAATAAAAATTAAGAAAATGATTCCATTTATAATTGCACTAAAAAGAATAAAATAACTAGGAATAAACTTAACCAAAGAGGTGAATGATCTGTACTCCAAAATATCAAACACTGCTGAGAGAAATTGAAGAATACACAAATGTATTTAATGCAATTTCTATCAAAATACCAACAGCAGGGGCACCTGGGTGGCTCAGTCAGTTAAGCATCTGCCTTCAGCTCAGGTCATGATCCCAGGGTCCTGAGATAGAACCCCACATCAGGCTCCTTGCTCAGTGGGAAGGCTGCTTCTCCCTCTGCTGCCCCCCCCCGCTTGTGCTCTCTCTCTCTCTCTCTAATAAATAAATAAATGAATAAATAAATAAATAAAATCTTTAAAAAATATATACCGACAGCATTTTTCACAGAACTAGAACAAATAATGCTAAAATTTGTATGGGATTTTGAATAGCCAAAGAAATCTTGAAAAAAGAGGAACAAAGGTGGAGTTATGATAATCCCAGATTTCAAATCATATGACAAAGCTATAGTAATCAAAACAGTATGGTACTGACATAAAAACAGATACAGAGATCAACAGAACAGAATAGAAAGCCCAAAAATAAATCCACACTCTTATGGTCAGTTAATCTATGACAAAGGAGGCAATAATATAAAATGGGGAAAGAAGGTCTTCAATAAATGATGTTGGAAAAACTGGAGAGCTACATATAAAGAATGAAACAGGATGACTTTCATACACCATACACAAAATTAAACTAAAAACATATTAAAGACCTAAATGTGGGACCTGAAACCATAAAGCTCTCAGAAGAAAACATAGGCAGTAATTTCTTTGACATCGGCCAGAGAAACATTTTTCTGGATCTGTCTCCTAAGGCAAGGGAAACAAAAGCAAAATTAAACTATTGGGACTACACCAAAATAAAAAGATTTTACACAATGAAGGAAACTATGAACAAAACGATAAAGCAACCTACTGAATGGGAGAAGATATTTGCAAATAATATATCTAATGAGGAGTTAATATCCAAAATAAATGAAGAGTTTATACAACTCAACCCCCCCCAAAAAAACCAAATAATCCAATTAAAAAATGGGCAGAGGACCTAAATAGACATTTTTTTCTGAAGAAGACAGATGCTCAACATCACTAATCATCAGGGAAATGACAATTGAAACCACAATAAGATATCACCTCCACCTGTCAGAAAGGCTAGAATCAAAAAGTCAAGAAACAGCAAGTGTTGGCAAGTATGTGGAGAAAAAGGAAACCTCCACAGTATTTCCAGCCACCGTGGAAAACAGTATGGAGGTTCCTCAAAAAATTAAAAATAAAATTGCCACATGATCCAGTAATTTTGCTACTGGGTATTTACACAAAACAAATGAAAATACTAACTCAAATATATATATAGAGAGATAGGTATATGTCTCTCTCTCTCTATATATATATATATATATCCCTATGTTATTGCAGCATTATTTACAATAGCCAATATGGAAGCAACCCAAGTGTTCTTTGATAGATGAATAAATAAAGATGTGGTATATATACACAATGGAAGATTACTCAGCCATAAAGAGAAGAATGAAATTTTGCCATTTGCACCAACATGGATGGACCCAGAAAGTATAATGCCAAGTGAAATAAGTCAAACTAAGAAAGACAAATACCATATAATTTCACTCATATGTGGAATTTAAGAAACAAAACAAATAAACAAAATAAAAAGAGTCAAACAAAAGAGTAGACTCTTAAATACGGAAAACAAATTGGTGGTTGCCTGAAGGGACATGAATGAGGGAGGGGTGAAATAGATTAAGAGAACTAAGAGTACACTTACTGTGATTAGCACTGAGTAATGTATAGAATTGTTGAATTATTTTACAACTGAAACTAATATAATACTGTATGTGAATTATATTTCAATTAAAAAAAGTTGTGGTCCCATTTATATTTTCAGATTATATTTAGATCTATACCTGTGAGTAGATCCTTACAGAAGGACTGAAAGGACACAGACCAAACAAGTAACAAAGGCTCTTTGGGGGAGAGTAGGAGAATGAGAAGAAAGCAGGTAAATGAAGGCGAAACCATTGCTTCTGACTCTTAAACACTTTCAGTTGTTCAAAAAGGATAATCAGTTGGGGCACCTGGTTGGTTCAGTTGTTAAGCGTCTGCCTTTGGATCAGGTCATGATCCTAGGGTCCTGGGATTGAGCCCCCCCATCGGGCTTCCTGCTCAGTGGGAAGCCTGCTTCTCCCTCTCCCACTCCCCCTGCTTGTATTCCTTCTCTTGCTGTGTCTCTCTCTGTCAAATAAATAAAATCTTTAAAAAAAAAAAGAAAAGGATAATCATTCAGCTGATATTTACTGAATGTCTACTATTTGTTCAGGTATTATGGTGGGTTTTGTTCAAACAAGATGAAGAGACAAAGTGCTCGCCTGCAACGAGCCCCATCTAATAGACAAATAAAATGTCTTCTGTCGCCACACACAGCACATCCCATAGACATGACTCATGTTTATATTCTGAACCCTCTAGGGAAATTTTACCAACTCAATTTTTTTTTTAAGATTTTATTTATTTATTTGACAGAGAGAGACAGCCAGCGAGAGAGGGAACACAAGCAGGGGGAGTGGGAGAGGAAGAAGCAGGCTCATAGCGGAGGAGCCTGACGTGGGGCTCGATCCCACAACGCCAGGATCACGCCCTGAGCCGAAGGCAGACACTTAACCGCTGTGCCACCCAGGTGCCCCTACCAACTCAATTCTTAATTCTTCTCTCCCCCTCCAATGATCCTACTTCTGTGGAGTTCTTGACTATCATCATGACAAGCAAGAGTAGAGCGTAGCCTAGTGGTTAAGGCTTGGGCTCTAGAGTTCGACTGGGTGTGCATCTGCCATTTGTTCACTGTGTGACCTTGGGCAAGTCTCTTAATGTGCCTGTGCCTCTCTCTCCTCAGTCAATACGTACCAACCGTCCCAGGGTTTAGCTCATGAGCTAAAATATGTTAAGCACTCATAATAATGTCTGCCATGTATTAAGTGGGCAGGAAATGTTAGCCATAGATGTATCAAAGAGCCGTCTGCAAGCAACAGACTGTCCCAGAGAGGAGGAGAGAAGAAAAACAAGATCATCTAAGGGAGCTGGAACCTTAGAGATAATTTTACAGATGACAGCACAAAGAAGGGCATAAGGGCTCCATGTCTTGCCTGAGGTCACACAGGTGGTCAGCAACAGTGCCAGGGCCAGAACTCAGGTTCTCTCTGCCCCAGCACAATGCCCTCAAGGAAGAGAAAACAGGAGAGCTCCGACCTAACTCTCCACTTAGGTATACATTACAGGTCTTATCTACTTCCATAATTGTAAACTACAAAGTTACAAGTACTAATACGTGAATAGATCATTCTCTCCACAGGGCGAGAAAGAGCTATTCTGCAGACACAGTGTGTGTATGGGAGGAGGGGAGAGTTGGAACAATCACATCCATGTCAAAGACTTTAGGGCAAGGCCTATTTTTTAAAAGTATCAGGGATAATAGCCCAGAATATCAGACCACTTCAGCAGAGCTCCCAGACAGACACTACAGAGTCTAAAAAATATGGCCCAGGCTTACTGCTCAGTCCTACCCACACAACCTGCAGGCCCTGAAGGGAGGTCACAGAAGTAGTGGAGTGAATGGGGAGTATATGCTGGGCAAGAGGTGGAGACTGGACCCTAGAAAGAGATTGTTCCAGAAACACCTCCACCATATAACTGTTGCCATTTCAGCTCACCGTCCCTCACCCATCTACATCCCAAGCCTCCCCATCCCCACCAGGATTTCCATACCATCCTCTCCCACCTCTCCCACCCTTCCAACCCTTCCACCGATGCACCTCTCACAGATTATCCTGCATCACAACCCATTGTCCCCAAGGATAGATCCACAGTTTCCAGCCTCTGTGCTTTGCCCATGTTTTCCCTTTTTCCTAGAATGCCTGCCACCTGCTGTTCCATGATCCCCTTCCTCTCAACCAAACCTGTTTGGCAAAATCCTTTGCCAGAAAACCAACTGTTCTATGAATCCATCCTACAATAAGAAGTCCTCTTTCCATTCTCTGCACTCCTAGAAACTTCTAGCTCTTTCTCTGGCACCTGATAAATTCTACTCTCCTCTCTAGATGCTCTCCTTTACAGCATTATATAGTGCATCATTAGCAAGAGGTCAGTACTCAGTAAATGCTAGTAGATAATTTGGAGGTCAGAATGGTGGCTGGGAAACTGACATATAGAAGAGGAAGCCAAGAAGGAAGGAAATGAAAAGTGAGTACAACAGTAAGGCTTACTATGTGCCAAAACCATTGTTTAACCTATGTCATCTCATTTAGTCCTCGAGACAACCCATGAGGTAGGTGCTGTTAATATCTCCACATTACAGAGGAGGAAACTAAGGCATAGATGGTCTAAGTAACTGACCCAAGGTTCAAACAGAGGGATTGTAAGTTGAACCAGGCCAATGGGCTCTTTCTATTGTTTTTCTGTGACACAGTTCTTCTAACCTTGCATCCCTGAAAACTACTTCAACTGTTCCATCCACCGTTTGCACTCCTGTTCTGATTCAACAACACTCTGCAACTTGCAATTATGGCACCAAATCTCCACTTATTGCTTTCTGAGCCAGAAATTACACACCAATTCCGTCCAGATCTGCCATGACAGTAAATAATATATGACAAAGTCTCAAAATCCAAAACATTGCTTAAACAAAATTATAGACGTTTTGAATGGAATGGGCCTCAGGCCATTCACCTAGCTCAATATTTGCCATCATTTCCCTTTCTAAATCCTGAAATATGTGCCACAAATATCTGCAAGTATACACATCTATCACTCTAAATATTACTTTGATAGAATTATGCGATTAACATACAATTATAATGTTATCAATGCACACAATTGTTTGTCACATATTTAATGTGCTTTTTAACAATCATAAAGGAATTTGACCTCCCACTATGGACAGGAGAACAAATTGAAGATATATTTGGGTTACAACCACATTCGCATGTAAGTGAAACAGAGTTACCTATAGAATTTGAACTGTAAGTTAATATTAAACATCCTATTAACGCAAGCAAAAGTTTTGTTAATTCAGAATAAGTCTGGTAACTTTCTCAATCTTCTATCCAAACAGTCAGGGAAGGGAGGGGGTGGATAAAGATTTCAGCTTTACAAATGTATATTTTGTTCCCACAGAAAGAAAATAGGAAAATAAAGTTTTCAGTAAATTCAACTTTGAGGTTTGGAGAGGCTTAACAGGATACCAGTTAAATTTCTGTTCGCAGGAAATTTTTAAATAACACACACGTAACCAAAAAATTAAATTAAAATGTTAGCAAAGCAGAAGGGAAGGAAGCCGGGGGTCTGTGCAGTTTGTGGCAGCGAGCGATATTTTCATCTCTCTGATGAAAAGCAGATAATGAGAACAGCAAAAAGACACAGGAGAGAGATCACAGCGGGAGAAATAAGATACCCAGCACGTCTCCAAAACTTACCCAACTTGGTCTGTTTACTCAACACTATTTTTCTCACTTTGCCAGTTTTAAATCAGACAGCGGCTGGGCTTTTGTTGTTGCTGTTTCTGTTCTTTTGCTCCCAGAGCCCCATGAAAATTAAACTGTGTGTTGAGTGGGATCTGGCCCCGTCTCAATTAGCGGGAGGAAGTTTTAAGCTTGGATCGTCGGTTGCTTCTTTGGGAATATGAATAATAATAAGTGGCTAGCCGGAGAGAACGTGGGGGACGTGCCCAGCTGACGTCGGGCCCGCGAAGGGGCCGCACCGTTCCTCAGCGCAGCTGTCCAGATGTGCTTCATCTGGTTCCCCTGCGGGGCACGAACCTCGGCGGGAGGACAACCCGAAGCTCCAGCTCGTTGGCTGCCGCAACTCCTCGCTTGCCTCCTATTGGTCAGCCAGTCCGCCACTCTCGCGGGTTTCGGCCCGCCCCCGCCCGCCGGGCTTTCTCGCTCCATCCTCGAAAGGAACCTGGAAGTGCAGCGCGGGCGCTGATGTGGCACTTAGAAGCGGCAGCGGGCCCGGGAGGGGCCCGGGATGGAGAGGGGGTCCTGCACACCCAGGATTTACCAATGCCCTGGTCCCCGTTATACTCATGCTTTTAGGCCGTTAGGCTGGTTTGTTTAAACACAATGACTGGAATCTGTTCTTGGGATGAAATTAAGGCACGCCAGAGTTGGCTTAAATCCCCTGCATTTCCGAGTGGACGAGACTGGGGCCCCGAGATGCCCACGCCCCCAGCGGCATTCAGGCCACGCCTGAGGACTTCACTCTTGCCGCTTTCTCTGGGGAGCAAATAATAAAATTCAAGAGCCTGTTTCTTGGGGACAGTATTCTTTTGTTGGGGAAAAAAATTTAATGAATCCTTCATGGAAGTCATTATTAACCGGGAAGGTGGCTGTTTCTGCCTAGAAGCCCAGTGTTGGTTACAGGAATGCTTTGGAAGACTTGGTTGGCTTGGAGTTTTTTGACGGGTGTTGGTAGTTGTAGAAAAATGGGAAATGTTGCTTTATTCTGTGAGAATTTAGACAGAACTGCACCAAACGATACTTTGATCCTGGGGAAATCATTGAGGGGTTGACTGGTTGGTTGATTAGTTGGGGTGCAATTGCAATTATAATGTAAGGATATGATAGAAATGTGACCTCACTGAAATACTAAGATCCCAAGAGCAACACTCATTTGGGCCACACACCATGAAATGTTCCAGGCCTTGTACTAAACTGCTTTACCCACATTATCATATATAATTCTTACAACCATCTTATGAAGTCGATACTATAATTATCTCCATTTTCAGATGAGGCCACCAAGATGCAGAGAAGCGTATTCTAGCATGCTACCAAGGTCTCCAGATTATGTTTGTGGTACTGTATCACGGGTACTTACCAAATGATCTTACCTGTCATTTGCCAGAAAGGGATGGGTCAGAATGTATTGAGTGCAATGCCTCTACCTTCTGATGTCCAAAGTTTCACTACACAGATGATGCCCTCATGGTTGTTATATTTGTTACCTATTGCTATGTAACATATTACCACAAATTTAGGAGCCTGAAATACCACACATTTACTATTGCACAGTTCCTAAGGGTCAGAAGCCAGGTATGGCTTAATTGGATCTTCTGCTTAAAGTCTCACAAGGTTGCAGTCAAGATGTCTGACAAGCTGCATTCTCATCTGAAGGTTCAACTGGAAAAGAATCTGCTTCTGAGCTCCCTTAGGCTGTCAGCAGCATTCATTTCTTTACGCTATAGGACTGAGTTCCCAGTTTCTTTCTGGATGTCTGCTAGCAGCTGCTCTTACTTCCTAGAGTCTAGCTCTGCAGTTCTTAAAATCCAGGAGGTGAAGATCATGGGGGATCACCTTACAGTCTGTCTGACACAGTAGGCTAATCCCACGCCTTAGTCTAGGTAGCTCTGATTACAATATAATCACACCTCCACAAACCCTCCAAAAATTTAGGGTCCTGCTCTCCAAGTAAAAAAATACGTGAGTGGATTAACAATATTCAATCCCTCTGGGAGTCATGGAAGCCCACAGAGAAGATCTGGCCAATGAAATTAATCATGAGCATTTGTAATCTGATGATGGTGCAACTTTTATCTAAAAAGCTACTCAACAATGGGCTGATGGTCAAGGTATATATGATCGGCCTTCCACACTCATTACCACTGACAAACATCTGATATTATTAACCATTGGAACAGTTTCTTCAAAAATCAATTTTAAAAAAAGATTCCTGGCAAATTCTACTTGTAAGAAAATAGAGTAGACAAAGTTTTCCCTATTTCCCCTGCTGGTACAACTAAAAATCCTGGCTTAATCTGAGGAACACCCTGTTTTATCATCCTTTGCTTTGCTGTGCTTCTCAGATATTGTATTTTTTTTTTCAAATTGAAGTTGTGGCAATCCTGTGTTGAATAAGTCTAGTGGTGCCATTTGTTTTCAAACAGCATTTGCTTATTCTGTGTCTTCATGTCACATTTTGGTAATTCTCACAATATTTCAAACTTTTTCATTATTTTTATATTTGTTATGGTGATCTGTGATCAGTGATTATGACTTGCCAAAAGCTCAGATGATAGCATTTTTTAACAACAAAGAAGATTTTAATTAAGGTATGTATATCATTTTTTTAGACATAATGTTATTGCACACTTAATAGACTATAATATAGTGTAACTATAACTTTTATATGCACTGGGAAACCAAAAATTTCATTTGACTCATTTTATTGCAATTTTCACTTTATTGCAGTGGTCTGGAACCAAACCAGCATATCTCCAAGGTATGCTTGTACATATAAGCATAGGAAGACTCTGAAAGGTTGCACAAAGAAGGTAGACAAGCTAATAATCTAGGAACACAAGGAACGACATGATGATGAGTTCCCTGGTTTTTCTTTTTGTCTCACTGGCCCAGACTTGGAAAACTACAGACAAATTTGCCTCGTGAACATAGATACAAAAATCCTTAACAAAATATTAGCAAATAGAATGCAGCAATATACAAAAATAACTGATTGTACACCATGACCAAGTGGGTTTTTTTCTCAAGGATGGAAGGTTTCTTTAATATTCAATCAGAGTAATCCATGATATTAATAGCCTAAAGAAGAAAAATCACACAGACATTTCAGTCAATACAGAACAAACATGTCACAAAATTCAGTACAATAAAAATGCTCAGAAAAAGAGAGGGGGGAATGTCCACAATTTGTCCCACAAAAAACCTATAGCTAATATTACACTTACTGCAAAAGACTAGATGTTTTTCATATATATGTTGTAACTTTATTTCTATAACATCCTTTGCAATGACAAAATTATAAAAAGGGAGAACAGCTTCATGATTGTCAGAGGTTAAGGAATTGGGAGGTGGGGGTTGGGAGGGAAATGAGTATGGCTATTAAAAGGCAACAGTGAGGGATCCTGTGGTGACGGGTATGTTCTGTGCTTGACTGTATCCATGGCATATTGTGCTATAATTTTGCAAAATGTTACCATTGAGGAAAACTGCAAATGGTACACGAGCTTTCTCTGTGTTATTTCTTACAATTGTATGTGCATCTACAATTACCATAAAGTAAAAAGCATAATGAAAAAAATATTTTTGTCTTTATCGCCCTCACCTCCTCCTGGTCAAATTAGTAAAGCAGTTTGGTCACTGAGCAAAAATGCAACTTTCTCCAGAAAGGGATAATACTCTCTCAGCTACTTCCTGAGTCATGTTCTGGTTGGAAGGAGTAGAGGGTGATTCAGAAGTATTTTGAAAATTCGGAAGTCTGCCCCGGCCATTCTTGGGCACGATGTTTCATTCTTGTCTCCATGGCAACACTAGGTCATCTAGGTTGGTACACCTTCCAGGTGCAGGCTGACCAAAAGAGGGTCTAGAGCATTCAAATTTCATTCTGGTTCAGCTGCCTGCCTTCTCTTGTTGGATTGATATGGTCCTAGATCATAAGGCTATTGAACACTTGGTTGAGTACATTACTCACTGAGCCTCCCATGCAGGCCCAACTGGAGGACATAAGGGCTCTCTCTGTAAGTTTTATTAAGATGTGTTTGTCCTTCTTGCTCCTGATCCTCTAGACAAAAGTTGTGAAAATGAAGAGGGTATGATTAGGAAAGACGTGAGGTTATAGCTGCTGGAAGGAACACACTGATTTTGTAGAGTAAAGGGAGAGCAAGGAAGGACCAACACTTGGAAGGGCACCAGACACCCTGGGACATAGGGAGGTGTGGATGCGAACATTAATCATACATTGTCTTTCAGAACTGCCCCGGGGGGCTTAATCCCCAAGGAAAATGCCATGATGCAATGCTCCTGAACTGTTGCAAGCATCTTAGATGACACAGTGGGTATGTCATTCCCTGTCAGACAGCTCTGACCACTATTTAATAGCTGTTCCCCTTAACCTTACCATAAAGTCTGTTGGAAACAAGGGATGACTCCAGCTCCTACACATTCCCTGACAACACCTGTCAACACTTCTGAATACTATCTTCACTCCCATTCTCAGTCATCCCATGAGCTAGTGACATAGACAAACAGGACAGGTTGTACTGACTACCCTCAAGCAGTCTTTCCAAAAACAGGGACTAGGTTCAACTATCCCTAAGGCTTACCAACTAGCCAGGAGGCCACGTTGGAGGCACTGTCAATCTATATCGCCATCCCACACTTACGCAGACTCCCCTGAGTTGATACTTTTCAGGAATTATCAACAACCTGGTCTTTCCAAGGACACCATGTGCATCCCCAAGAGTGTATTTCTTGAAGTGAAGGCCAGACACTAACTTACCTCCCTTCTCAAAACACAGTGAGTTGCACCTTAGTAATTGCCACAAGAGACTTGTAAGTGTTTAAACAAACAGCACCAGCAGATCATGTAACTCTCGGACCAAGGAGAAGATCTCTCAAACCTGAGACTATCCTTAGTTACTTGAAGACGCTTCCCAGAGGGATAAGTGACTCATTACTTATGTGGAACTTGATGGAATCTTCTTCTACAATGGGAGTCATCCAATTAGAAAAAACAGCCCAAAATTTACCTTATTCTAGCTGAAGTGATCTTGTTCCTCAAAGGCACTCAGGTCAAGATTATTAAGGATGATAGACTGTCTTCTTATGGGCTAAGGCAGTCTGTAAAATCATAAATATATCCTCGGAGTCTCACTTCTCAGTCAGGGCTCTGGTTTTAGCACAGGAGACATATCAAGGCTACTTACTCAGTTTCCTTTGCAGGTCTGCTAAGTTTTCTACTAAATCTTGGGTTTGATTTTCATCACCATATATTGATCCCTGCAAGTGATGAAGGTCTCTTTATTTATTTTTTTATTTTTTAAGATTTTATTTATTTATTTTACAGAGATAGAGACAGCCAGCGAGAGAGGGAACACAAGCAGGGGGAGTGGGAGAGGAAGAAGCAGGCTCATAGCAGAGGAGCCTGATGTGGGGCTCGATCCCATAACGCCGGGATCACGCCCTGAGCCGAAGGCAGACGCTTAACCGCTGTGCCACCCAGGTGCCCCTGAAGGTCTCTTTAAACACCACCTTTGAGGCCTCCCTGCTTTTCAGCCTAGATTAAGTTTATAGTCTGTTGAACTGAGACTGTCATTCTCTTCTTTGAGGCTTTCAAGGCAACTAACAAGAGGCTGTCAACTCTATAATTCTTATAATCTAATATAATATTGTTCAAGTGCTGACCCTATGGTATAATCTAGTATTTCCTGTTCCACTTATACTTCATCCCAATGCATGAAAAGTAAGAATCTGAGTAACTGTGATGCTAGACCATGCCAGAGATTATCCCTGCCCCTTCTCCACAGTGATGGGATCCTTGCTGTTATCTCACCAGTAAGTGATCCAATTCTAGAGGCCCATCCTAATTATCAGGGTTCCAGTACTATTTCCAGTAATATGTCTTAGTTTGGGTCTCCCCCAGCCCCCCCCAAAAAAATCAGAACCTAGGAAAAGAATTTGGATGCAGGTAGTTTACTTGCTATGTGATCTCAGGAAGCAGGAGCAGGGGAGAAGAGAGTGAAGTGTCCAACTCTTGGTATCGGCTCAGGTCATGATCTCAGGGTTGTGAGATTGAGCCCTGCCTTGGGCTTATGCTCAGCATGGAGTCTGCTTGGGATTCTCTCTCCCTCTCCCCCTGCCCCTCCTCTCTCTCTCTCTCTGTCTCTAAAATAAAGTAAATAAATCTTTTTTAAAAAAGTAAATGGATTAACATTGAGGTACCTCCATATAATGGAATACTACTCAGCAATAATCAACTTGGATGAATCTCAAAATGATTGGGCAGAGTGAAAGAAGTCAGACAAAAAAAAATTCATTCTGTGTAATTCCACTTATATAAGTTTCTAGAAAATGCAAGTTAATGTTTAGTGACAGAAAGTAAATAGATATGGGGCCGGGTGTGAGGGTTATGGGGAAAAGAAAGGGATAACTTACAAAAGGGCACAAGTGTGTACATGTGTCAATATTTATCAAATTGGTACATTTTATGTATATTTAACAATAAAAAAAGAAAAAAACATTAAGTTGTACAGTTTAAATTGGCATAATCATATGCCAATTACACCTTTATAAGGCTGTTTTAAAATGGTATTTTTAAATAAAATAATGCTATACAAAATAACATTCTGCAAAAGTACTTTATCCCACAATTATTATTTTTTAAGAATAGATTCCTATAAGGAAATTTAGTAGGTCAAATAGTAATGATATTTTTAACGTTCTTGAGACACAAATTACTTGCAAGAAAGGTTAAACAAATCGTTACTTTTCACACCACATCTCACCCTCCCCAAGCTCTGAGAATTAATTTTTCAAAACATTTGCAAATTTGATCGTTTTAAATGACCTCTTATTTTCATTTACATTTTTATTACTATGGATGCCACATTTTAAACAGAAAATTCACAAACTAGAGAGGTTCAGGGAAGGCACTTAGTGTGAGGGGGTTGTGGAATTCAGGTTTTCCGTGTGGGATGAGGAATGGCACAGGAATGTTTGCCTGAGGAAACCCCAAGGGACCAAAAAGGCAAAGAAAGGCATGAGCTCTCCCCTCTCGGAACTGTAGTGGTAGCTTTCAGGAAAAGAACTAGACACATTTCCTACTAGAGGAAAAGAAAAAGATCAAGTCCTGTATGGCCGGAGCTCATCCCAAAGGGAGATTGTAGGTTGGGATGAGAAAGGACTTTTTCTTTCCTTTTTTTTGTGTGTGGGGGGGGGGCGGGGGAGGGGTAAGACAGTGAACAATGCCAACCACATGAGCTTTAACACAAGGAAACAGGCTGCCTTCCCAGCCCTGGCAATCATCAAGAAAAGACTGGAACATACCTAGCAGACTCATTACAAAGGGGGTTCTTGACTCAAGTAGGAACTTGAATGAGATAGTCAGATCAGATGATCTTTATTTTTTCTCCACTTTTATTGACATGTAAGCAGCATACGTCACTGGGTAAGTTTCAGATGTACAGCATAAAGGTTTGACTTGCATATATTTCAAAATGATTACCACAAAAATTTAGCTAATATCTACCATCTCATATCGATACAATTAGAAAGAAATGGAAAAAATTTTCTTTCTCCTTGTAAGGAATACTTTTAGGATTTATTCCCTTAGCAGCTTTCATGTATATCATACTGCAGTGGTAACTATAATCATCATGTTGTGCATTCCATCCCTAGTACTTATTCATCATCTGATCTTTAAAAGTCCTCTGATTTTCCTTCTCTCATTCCTCCTCCTCTGCTGTTTGTTTTTGTTGTTGGGTTTGGTTTTTTTTTTCCTATTTGCTTTTGCACTTCCTTGGAAATAGTGACTTGTCATTATCTATGTTTGCAAATTGAGGGGTGAGAAATAAAGCCACTTGTTTATAAGAACATTGTGAGAAGACTTTAAATACATATTAACTAATCGCAGGTGATGGATGTATTTCAGAGATGAGAAGAGAGATTCCTGAGAAAGTATTTGGCTGGTTCCATAATCATATTAAAATGGCTCAGGACCAGCACAAAATTATTATTACCTCTTAATGAATGACTAACCAGTGCCCATCCCAAACGGAAAATCCAAACAAATAGACACAATAGTCATTATGAAGACTTCATTAGTTTGCACTTATCCCTCCACCAAAACACTTGAAGGCAATTTACATAATAGCAATGAAAATATGTACTGTGAAGATGCATCATGCACTGAGGAAGGAGGAAGTGGACGAGAAGGAGGTAAGAAGAGTTTCAGACAATGTCTTCTTCATTAAAGTCTGAAAGCAGCTGGATCGGCTGTTCGATGCCATGCTAAAAGGTTTTGATTTAATTCTGTAAACAACGAGGAGCTGCCCAGGTCTTCAAGCTAGAAATCGACACAATCATCTGTTTTTAAGAGTTATTTCTGAGGAAGTGATGAGTTTTGTTTACTATCTGTCTTCCTCACTGGAACGTGAGCTCCTGGAAAACAAGGAGTTCCATGTTTTGCTCACTGGTGTATCCCCAGCAGAGCACCGGCAGTCAAAATTTTTTTGTTGAATGAACAAATGAGTCCTAGCAATTAGTAGGCAAGGGAGAGACTCAGAGATTGTGAGCCAAGGCAAGGTGTGACTACACTTTGGGGTTTAAGCCACTCAAGAGCTGCTGGGCATACATGCATGCATAAGCTGGGGGACAGGCTGGGTAGAATAGTTTTCTCAGTTCACTACAGCTTTTTGTTTGGTTGGGCATTTATTGAGATACAGTTGACTTATAACGTGTTAGTTTCAAGTGTGCAACATAATGATTCAGTATCTGTATATATTGGGAAATGATCACCATAATAAGTCTCATTAACATCCATCACCATATGTAGTTACAATTTTTTTTCTTGTGATGAGAACTCTTAAGATCTGTTCTTTGGCAACTTTCAAATATGAAATACAATATTGCTGACTATAGTCACCATGCTATACATTATATGTCCATGACTTATTTATTTTATAATTGGAAGTTTGTATCTTTTGACTACCCTCACCCACTTTGCCCCTCCCACCCCCCCACCTCTAGCAACTACCAATCTGGTCTTTGTATGTGTGAGTTCAGGGACTTGGGGGGGGTGTTTTTTAAGATTCCATATGTAAATAAGATCATATGGTTTTTGTCTTCCTCTGTCTGACTTATCTCACTTAGCATAACCCCTCAAGACCCACTCATGTTGTCACAAATGGCAAGATTTCCTTGTTTTTATTGCTAAACAATACTCTATCGTAGATAGATAGATGATAGATAGATTAGATAGATAGATAGATAGATAGATAGATATCACATCTGTTTTATCCATTCATTCATCCATTGGTGGACATGAGTTGTTTCTATGTCTTGGCTATTGCAAAATAATGTTTCAATATACATCTTTTCAAGTTAGTGTTTTCATTTCCTTCTCATAAATACCCAGATGTGGAACTGCTGCATCATATGGTAGTTCTATTTTTCATTTTTTGAGTCATCTCCATACTGTTTTCCATAGTGGCTGCACCAATTTGCATTCCCATCAACAATGCACAAGGGTTCCTGTTCACTATTGTTTTTTGCCTCACACCCCATATGTGCAGATGGGGCAGAACTGTGCTCAACCAATTAATGTGGTAACTGGCTGTAAAGCTATAGCGGAAAATCAGCTCAAACAGAAGTATATAATCCAAGGTTGAAGTAGGATGTTTAAAATGCCAAAGACAGAGAAAATTAGAATTTACAATTGCCCCCCTTCACCAGTTTAAAAGTTCCCATTGTACCAAGTGCAAATCATCTGCACAGTATTTTAAGCCCTCTCTTACCATTTGCACCCCATAGATACAACCAATGTCTCACCTTCCTTCATATATATGTACCTTTAGATATGTTCTAAATCACAAAAATTACCCACTATTTATTTTTTTTAAAGATTTTATCCATTTATTTGACACAGAGAGAGACAGCCAGCGAGAGAGGTAACACAAGCAGGGGGAGTGGGAAAGGAAGAAGCAGGCTCCCAGCAGAGCAGGGAGCCTGATGCGGGGCTCGATCCCAGGACCCTGGGATCAGGCCTTGAGCCTAAGGCAGATGCTTAACAACTGAGCCACCCAGGCACCCCCCACTATTCATTTTGTTTAATCCAACCTCCAAGAGTTTTGGTAAGAAATGCTACAGTTCTCTCTATTTGAAAGTAAGGGTAGTGGTTTTGTCATCAGTCAGACACAGGCTTCTTTGTGTCCCGCATCACTTGTCCAAATGTCAGCTCAAGTCTGCCCCCTAGAGCAGAGTAGACCAGAGTGCCCTGACAGTGATGCTGAACTGTTTTAAGTTCATGGTTCTGACCCTGGGCTTTCCCAGAGGACTGCCATTTTCTATTTTATATGTTTTTGCATTATTTGAAAGTGTGTCAGATATTACTTTTATAAGTAAAAAAAAGTTTCCATTTTAGGGAGGAAATGTTAGCTATAAGAGAGTATAATATATGACAGTGTCTTGCCTAAAATAAGCAGAAGTCATTCAAGTTTTCGGGCCCTAGTTGTTTAGAATCATACCTTCAAACTATATACATGTATAGCTGCTATTATGTTATAGACACCTACTGGATTCTGAGAACTCAAAGAAGATGAAGACATGGTTCCTGCCACTAGAGACTAAGAGTTTACAGTATAATGGCAAGACAAACATGTAATGAAATCATTACATTGTATGATAAAACCTACCTGAATTATACTATACACAGAGGAGAATAGGAATGGGCAGAGGCATTTTTATTTGGAAAGGGCAGAAGGATGGAAGGAAGGAAGGAAGGAAAAGGAAGGAAGGAAGGAAGGAAGGAAGGAAGGAAGGAAGGAAGGAAAGAAGGGGAGAGAGAGATATAATAAATTTCAAAATGTTGTAACTAGTTTAGGCCAGTTAACCCAAAATCACACTGTGAATTAATTGAATGTTGATACTTCCTCAACTGAGTAGAACTTAAAAGTAAAGTTAAAGTAGGGGCGCCTGGGTGGCACAGCGGTTAAGCGTCTGCCTTCGGCTCAGGGCGTGATCCTGGCATTATGGGATCGAGCCCCACATCAGGCTCCTCTGCTATGAGCCTGCTTCTTCCTCTCCCACTCCCCCTGCTTGGGTTCCCTCTCTCGCTGGCTGTCTCTATCTCTATCGAATAAATAAATAAAATCTTTAAAAAAAAAAGTAAAGTTAAAGTAATACAAAAAGAAACTTGAGAGTTAGTCTGAGTATAGGTCAGTAGAAATATAATAAGAGACATATAGTATATGTAAGTTTAAATGTCCTAGTAGCCACATTAAAAAAGGAAAAACCAGATAAAATTAATTTTAATAATATATTTGATTTGACCAAATATATCCAAAATGCTATCATTTTTGTTGGAATGAAGATGAGTTAGGAAGGGCCTGAAATAGGGTAGTGGCAATGAGAATGAAGAGAATTGGATAAATCGAAGTGATATTTAGAGGCAAAATAGGGAGAAGTTGAGGATAATTTGGATGGAGAAGGAGAAGAGAGCAAGATGGCTTCAAACCCAACGAGGCTCTCATGTGACAACTGGTAAATGATGCTACCATTCACTAAGATAAGGAACACAGGAGGAGGGGCAGATTGGGGGCAGACAGTGCAAGAAATCATAGTTTACCTTTTTTTGAGGAAATAAAGTGTATTTTATTAGTATAACTTTGTATTCCATTAAAGCTATATCATAGTTCAGCTTCTGCTCTCGAATCCTGCTTCCTTCCCCTCCCTTCCATAAGTGTTTCTCCAAGCACACTCCATAATAAACAAGACACGTGCTGATTTCCTTCTCAGAGTCAGCTTTCCAAGGAACCCAAAGGCTATATCCCTCCTTGTAGAGACGTGGAAACCCAGGCTTAGAGGGATTACCATTACACATCTACTGAATGAGAGGGCCGATAGGAAACTTTTGAAAGATGTTTTTGAGATGCTCGTGAAACCTGCAGCTACTTCTATGTTCAAGAGCCAATTGTGTATGTGAGTGTGGTGGTCTGGAGAAAAGTCTGCACCACAGGATAGATTTGGGGATCTTCCACTTGTATGTAGCTGATGCTTTGGGAATGCTTGAAATTCCCCAGAGGGAATAAGGGGTGAGAGAAGTGCCCAAGCAGAGCAAGAGGAACACCAGCATTCAAAGGATAAGGCTCCCTCACCAAAAACCAACCAGGAGTGATCAGAGGTCCCAGGAAACCCAAAAGAATATAGGTCACAAGAACCAAGAAAAAGTTTCAAAAGGGACAGAGTGGAGAGTGGTATCGGATGCTGCCAGAAAGTAAGTAAATAAGCAGAGGGATATTTTCATAGAATTTGACAGTAAGGAACTCATGTGTGACTCTCATGAAAACATTTTCTATAGAGTATAGACTGCCTCTATCTACCCTATGCCACAGACTGAAAACTGAGAAGGAAATGTAGATAACTCTTCAAGTTTTCTAGGAAAGGGAAGATAGCTAAAATGGTAACTATTGGATATCAAGAATGACACCTTTGGTATAATCTGAGAGAAGGTTTTTAAGATAGAAGGATCTTGAGCATGTTTAAAAGCTATAGGAAAGAAACCATTAAAATTATGCACTAGACTTATTGATTTGAAAGGATGTTTATGTTTTATTGGTAACTGGAATGAGCTCAGGTCTGAAAAAAAGTGTTTTATGTATGTGTGTTTGTATACATACAGATAATGCTCTAGACAGATAAACACCAAAGTATTAACCATGTTTATCCCTGAGAAGGTAGAATAAAAGGTTTTAATTTTTATTCTTTTCCTTTATCTGTGTTTTTTTTATTATAGTAAGGTCATTTTATGATATTTTTTAAAAAGGCAATAAGCTGACAACTTCCTCTTCAGACTACCCCCTCCTCTACATGATATGGGCCTGAAAGTGTGTTGAAAATAGACCTCCTTTCAGTTGATGAAATATATTATAAAATTCCTAGCCATGATTTTTACAGGTATCACTATCCTTGAATCTAGGGAGGGGAAGAATCTTCCCAGGTAACCTATATCAGCCAGCCAGCCACTCCATCCAGGTGTCTCCTTTTCCCATGGATGGGCCACTTCTCCCCAGCCCTTTCCATATTCTATGAGTAGACCATCCCCAAATCTGAAACTTGGTTGTCAAGACTGAAAAGTATATGAAACAAGGATAGGGAAAGAACCGTTTTCTGCATAACTACAGCAGAATGCAGATGTTGAAGGCAGGTTAGGCTCCATCCTCCCCCTCCGTGGTGGCAAACAACAGTCAAACAGCACCAAGTGACAGCTTGACGTCATCTTTTACACGTGTGAAAAAGCATCATACTGCATTAAAAGACCACATGAATGTGCCAATCCAAAATGGATGAAGGTACAAGTTGTCTGAAAATTGAAAAATTTCACTCAACATCACTTACTATCAGGGAAATGCAAATCAAAACCACAGTGAAAGTGGCAGCAGCCTCTTTGTCATCAGCTGTAGCAGCTTCTTAATAGATATGTCTCTGGAGGCAAGGGAAACAAGCAAAAAAGAACTATTGGGACTTCATCAAGATAAAAATCTTCCGCACAGCAAAGGAAATAATCAACAAAACTAAAATGCAATCTTTGGAATGGGAGAAGATATTTGGAAATGACATATCTGATAAGGGATTAGTATCCAAAATCTGTAAAGAACTTATCAAACTCAACACCCAAAAAACAAATAATCAAATCAAAAAATGGGCAGAAGACATGAATAGACATTTTTCCAAAGAAGACATACAGATGGCCAACAGACTCATGAAAAAATGCTCAACATCACTCATCAATAGGGAAATACAAATTAAAACTATAATGAGATATTACCTCACACCTGTCAGAATGGCTAGAATTAACAACACAGGAAACAACAGGTGTTGGTGAGGATGTAGAGAAAGGGGAACCCTCTTACACTGTTGGTGGGAATGCGAACTTGTACAGCCACTCTGGAAAATGGTATGGAACCTCCTCATAAAGTTAAAAATAGAATTACCCTGTGATCCAGCAATTGCACTATGAGGTATTTACCCAAAAGATAGAAAAATACTGATTGCACCCCAATGTTTATAGCAGCATTATCAACAATAGCCAAATTATGAGAAGAGCCCATGCACATCGACTGATGAATGGATACAGAAGATGTGATGTGATAATGGATACAGAAGATTCTTAACTATAGAGAACAAACTGAGGGTTGCTGGCATAAAGGTGGAGAGGTTGGTGGGTTAAATAGTTGATGGGTATTAAGGAGGGCACTTGTGATGAGCACTTGGTGTTGTATATAAATGATGAATCACTAAATTCTTTTTAAAAAATTTTTTAATGTTCAGTTAGCCACTGCATAGTACATCATTAGTTTCTGATGTAGTGTTCAATGATTCATTAGTTACATATAACAGTCAGTGCTCATCACCACACGTGCCCTCCTTAATGCCCATCATCCTGTTACCCACTCCCTCCACCACCCTTCCTCTGAAACCCTCAGTTTGTTTCCCAAAGTCCACAGTCTTTCATTTTTCACCTCCCTCTCTGATTTCTCCTCCTTCAGATTTCCCTCCCTTCCCATATGGTCCTCCATGCTATAGCTTATGTTCCACATATGAGTGAAACCATATGAAAATTGTCTTTCTCTGCTTGACTTACTTCACTTAGCATAATCCCCTCCAGTTCTATCCATGTCGATGCAAATGGTGGGTGTTCATCCTTTCTGATGGCTGAGAAATATTCCATTGTATATATGAATCACATCTTCTTTATCCGTTCATCTGTTGAAGGACATCTTGGCTCCTTCCACAGTTTGGCTATTGTGGACATTGCTGCTATGAACATTGGGGTGCACGTGCCCCTTCTTTTCACTACGTCTGTATCTTTGGGGTAAATACCTAGTACTGCAATTGCTGGTTCATAGGGTAGCTCTATTCTTAATGTTTTGAGGAACCTCCATACTATTTTCCAGAGTGGCTGTACCAGTTTGCATTCCAACCAACAATATAGGAGGGTTACATCCTCACCAACACTTGTTTCCTGTTTTGTTAATTTTTGCCATTCAAACTGGTGTAAGGTGGTATCTTACTGTGGCTTTGATTTGTATTTCCCTGATGGCAAGTGATGCGGAGCATTTTTCATGTGTCTGTTGGCCTTTTGTATATCTTCTTTGGAGAAGTGTCTGTTCATGTCTTCTGCCCATTTTTTGACTTGATTATTTGTTTTTTGGGTGTTGAGTTTGAGAAGTTCTTTATAGATCTTGGATATCAGCCCTTTATCTATAATGTCATTTGCAAATATCTTCTCCCAATCCGTGGGCTGCCTCTTAGTTTTGTTGACTGTTTCCTTTGCTGTGCAGAAGCCTTTTTATCGTGACAAAGTCCCAAAAGATCATTTTTGCTTTTGTTTCCCTTGTCTTTGGAGATGTGTCTTGAAAGAAGTTGCTGTGGTCCATGTCGAGGAGGCTGTTGCCTGTATTCTCCTCTAGGATTTTGATGGATTCCTGTCTCACATTGAGGCCTTTCATCCATTTTGAGTTTATCTTTGTGTATGATGTAAGGGAATGGTCCAGTTTCATTCTTCTATATGTAGCTGTTCAATTTTCCCAGCATCACTTATTGAAGAGACTGTCTTTTTTTTCCATTGGATATTTTTTCCTGATTTGTTCAAGGTTAGTTGACCATAGAATTGAGGGTCCATTTCTGGAGTCTCTATTCTGTTCCGTTGGTCTACATGTCTGTTTTTGTGCCAATACCATGCTGTCTTGATGATCACAGCTTTGCAATATAGCATGAAGTCAGGCAACATGATGCCCCCAGCTTTGTTTTTCTTTTTCATCATTCCCTTGTCGATTCTCGGTCTTTTCTGGTTCCATACAAATTTTAGGGTTGTTTGTTCCAGCTCCTTAAAAAATGTCAATGGTATTTCCATCGGGATGGCATTGAAAGTGTAAATTGCTCTGAGCAGGATAGACATTTTAACAATGTTTATTATTCCGATACATGAGCATGGAATGTTTTTCTATCTTTTTGTATCTTCCTCAATTTCTTTCATATGTGCTGTGTAGTTTCTAGACTATAGATCCTTTACCTCTTTGGTTAGATTTATTCCTAGGTATCTTATGGTTTTAGTTGCTATTGTAAATGGAATCAATTCCTTAATTTCTCTTTCTACAGTTACGTTGTTAGTGTATAGAAAAGCAACTGGTTTCTGTGCATTGATTTTGTATCCTGCCACATTGCTGAATTGCTGTATGAGTTCTAGTAATTTGGGGGTGGAGTCTTTTGGGTTTTCGACATAAAGGATCATGCCATCTGCAAAGAGAGAGAGTTCGACTTCTTTGCCAATTTGGATGCCTTTTATTTCTTTTTGTTGTCTGATTGCTGAGGCTAGGACTCTCTATGTTGAACAATAGTGGGGAAAGTGGGCATCCTGTCATATTCCTGACCTTAAGGGAAAAGCTCTCAGCTTTTCCCCATTGATAATGATATTCATTGTGGGCTTTTCATGGATGGGTTTTTATGAAATTGAGGAATGTTCCCTCTATCCCTATACTCTGAAGAGTTTTAATCAGGAAAGGATGTTGTATTTTGTTAAATGCTTTTTCTTCATCAAATGAGAGAATCAGATGTTTCTTGTCTTTCTTTTGTTAATGTGCTCTATCACGTTGATTGATTTGCAAATGTTGAACCACCCTTGCGTCCCAGGAATATATGCCACCTGGTCGTGATGGATAATCCTTTTAATGTACTGTTGGGTTCTGTTGGCTAGGACCTTGTTGAGAATTTTGGCATCCATATTCATCAGGGATATTGGTCTGTAATTCTCCTTTTTGATGGGGTCTTTGCCTGGTTGTGGGATCAGGGTAATGTGGCCTCACAGAACAAGTTTGGAAGTTTTCCTTCTGTTTCTATTTTTTGAAACAACTTCAGGAGAATAGGCATTATTTCTTCTTTAAATGTTTGGTAGAATTCCCCTGGGAATCCATCTGGCCCTGGACTCTTGTTTTTTGGGAGGTTCTTGATTACTGCTTCAATTTCGTTACTGGTTAGTGGTCTATTCAGACTGTCAATTTCTTTCTATTTCAGTCTTGGTAGTTTATAAGTTTCCAGGAAGGCATCCATTTCTTCCAGGTTGCTTAATTTGTTGGTATATAGTTGCTGATAATAATATCTAATAATTGTTTCTATATCCTTGGTGTTAGTTGTGATCTCTCTCCTTTCATTCATGATTTTATTAATTTGGGTCCTTTCTCTTTTTCTTTTGGATAAATTTAGCCAGTGGTTTATTGATCTTATTAATTCTTTCAAAGAATCAGCTTCTAGTTTCATTGATCTGTTCTACTGTTTTTCTGGTTTCTATTTTATTGATCTCTGCTCTAATATTTATTATTTCTCTTCTCCTGCTTGGTGTAGGTTTTATTTGCTGTTCTTTCTTCAGCTTGTTTAGGTGTAAGTTTAGCTTGTGCATTTGGGATTTTTCTAATTTTCTAAGAGATGCATGGATGACTATGCATTTCCCTCTTAGGACCACCTTTGCAGTATCCCATAGGTTTTGGACTGAAGTGTTTTTGTTCTCATCAGTTTCCATGAATTGTTTAAGTTCTTCTTTGATTTCCTGGTTGACCCAATCATTCTTTAGCAGAATGCTCTTTAACTTCCAAGTGTTCTTATTCCTTCTGATTTTTTTCTTCTGATTGGGCTCCAGTTTCAAGGCATTGTGGTCTGATAACATGCAGGGAATAATCTCAATCTTTTGGTATTAGCTGAGACCTGATTTGTGACCCAGTATGTGGTCTATTTCAGAGAAAGTTCTGTGTGCATTTGAGAAGAATGAGTATTCTATTGTTTTAGGGTGGAATGTTCTGTATATATCTGCGAAGTCCATCTGGTCCAATGCGTCATTCAATGCTCTTGTTTCTTTGTTGATCTTCTGTTTAGATGATCTGTCCAATGTTGAGAGTGGAGTGTTAAAATCTTCTACTCTTAATGTATTATTGTCAATCTGATTCTTTATTTTGTTTAACAGCTGACTTATGTAGTTGGTTGCTCCCATGTTGGGGGCATAGATATTTACAATTGTTAGATTTCTTGTTGGATAGACCCTTTAAGAATGATATCATGCCCCTCTGGATCTCTTAATACAGTCTTTGGTTTAAGTTCTAATTTGTCTGATGTAAGAATTGCCACCCCAGCTTTCTTTTGAGGTCCATTAGCATTATAAATAGTTCTCCATCCCCTCACTTTCAGTCTGGATGTATCTTTAGGTTCAAAGTGAGTCTCTTGTAGACACATATGGATGGGTCTTGTCTTTGTATCCAACCTCCAACCCTGTGCCATTTCATGGGAGCATTTAGGCTGTTCATGTTGAGAGTAACTACTGAAAGATATGTATTTATTGCCATCCTGTTGTCTGTACAGTCCCTGTTTCTATGGATTGCATCTGTAAATTTCTGTTCTGTACCACTCTTGGGGTCTTTCTCCTTTTATAGAACCCCCCCTTAATATTTCTTGTAGGGCCAGCTTGGTGGTCACATATTCTTTCAGTTTCTGCCAGTCTTGGAAGCTCCTTGTCTCTCCATCCATTCTGAATGACAGCCTTGCTGGATAAAGTACCCTTCACTGCATGTTCTTCTCCTTTAGTACCCTGAATATATCTTGCCAGCCCTTTCTGGCTTGCCAGGTCTCTGTGGACAGGTCTGATGTTATTCTGATGTTCCTCCCTCTGTACATATGAAATCTCTTCCCCCAGCTGCTCTCAGGATGTCATCCTTGGATCTATGATTTGCGGGTTTTACTATTATATGCCAAGGCTTTGGTCTATTCTCCTTGATCTTGGGAGGGGTCCTGTCTTCCTCTTGGACATAAATGCTTGTTTTCTTCCCCAGATTAGGGAAGTTCTCAGGTACGATTTGCTCAAATATACCTTCTAGTCCTCCCTCTCTACACCCCCTCAGGGATCCCAATAATTCCGACATTGGCATGTTTCATGGCATTGTTAATCTCTCTAAGTCTGTTCTCCCAGGCCTCCTCCTGTTCCTTCCTATCAGCTTATCTTCTAGTCACTGATTTGTTCTTCTGCCTCATATACCCTAGCTGTTAGAGTATCCAGTTTAGACTGCATCTCATTCATAGCATTTCTAAGTTTGGCCTGATTAGCTCTCATTTCTGCCCTTTGAGATTCTGTATTGCTGCTGATGGTTTCCTCAAGCCTAGGTATTGACTTCACAATTTCTACTCTGAAGTCTATCTCTGACATCTTGCTTATATCCATATCCATTAGGTCTGTAGGAGAGGCCATTGTCTCTGGTTCTTTTCTTTGTCGGGAGTTCCTCCTCCTATTCATTCTGTTGAGGGGTGTTTGAGGGGTGGTTGAGGGTTGAGGTACAGAGTCTGAAGTATCAACCACAATCCAGGCAAGATGCACCCTCGTGACCACTGGAGATTTTATGCTTGTAGAGATCCAGATATATATTCTTACATCTCATGCTGATTTTGTGGGTATTCAGAATGGCTTGGTAGATATAAGCTAAATTCAGGGGACTGGTTGAAATGGAACACCCTACTCTTCCACCATCTTGCCCCTCCTCCTGCCCAACTGACTTAATGCAGCAGCTCCTCACCCCAGAATCCCAGCAAGAAAGCCCGGAAGGTCTGTGGCCCAAACTTGTGCCCCAGAAGGCAGCACCTGAGGCCCAATGAGGAGGTGAACTCAAATCACTAAATTCTACTCCTGAAACTAAGATCATACCATATGTTAACTGGAATTTAAATAAAAACTTTAAATAAAAAATAAAACCACAATGAGATATCACCTCACACCTTTCAGCATGGCTAAAATCAAAAACACAAGAAGCAAGTATTGGCAAGGATGTGGATAAAAAGGAACCTTCATGCACTGTTGGTGGGGATGCAAACTGGTGCAGCCACTGTTGAAAACAGTATGGCTGTTTCTCAAAAATTGAAGACAGAACTACCATGTGATCCAGTAGTCACACTACTGGGTATTTACCAAAGAATATGAAAATGCTAATTCAAAGGATATATGCACCCCTATGTTTACTGCAACATTACTTACAATAGCCAAAGTATGGAAACAGACCAAGTGTCCATTGATAGATGAATGGATAAAGAAGATGTAGTATATGTATATACACTCAATTTGTATACAGCCATAGAAAAGACTGAGATCTTGCTGTTTGCAACAACATGGTTGTAATTCTAAGGGAAATAAGCCAGTCAGAAAAAGATAAATACCATATGATTTCACTCATATGTGGAATTTAAGAAACAAAACAAAGGGAAAAAAGAGAAAAACTAAAAAATAGACTCTTAACTGAAGAGAACAGATGGTTACCAGAGGGGAGGGGGATGGACAGAGATGGGTGAAATAGGTGAAGGGGATTAAAATGTACATTTATCTTGATGAACACTGAGTAATGTACAGAATTGTTGAATCGCTGTATTGTACATCTGAAACTAATATAACACTGCATATTAACTATACTGTAATTAAGATAAAATTTTTAAAAAGAAAATTGAAAAAATACAAACTAAAGATAATTGCTACTTTATTTTTTTCTCAGTTTTCCTCTTCCTTTTTTTTTTCTTCTCTTTTTCCTTCCTTTACTGCCTATGACAAAGCTACCTTGTGCCTTACATAAACAACTAATTATAGTATTATGACTAGAGTTTTGGGAGATATTCTTTACAAATGGAGACTCTGGCTGCCCTTGGCATTTGAAGAGCCATGACAGAAACAAAGAATAAATAGGGAAAATGGGCAGGGGACATGAATAGACATTTTCCCGAAGAAGACATACTGACACCCAACAGACACATGAAAATATATTCAACATCACTAATCATCAGGGAAATAGAAATCAAACCACAATGAGATATCACCTCATACCTGTCAGGATGGCTATTAACAAAAAGACAAAAAATGACAAGTGTTGGTGAGGATATAGAGAAAAGAGAACTATTGTGCACTGTTGGTGGGAATGTAAATTGGTGCAGCCACTACAGAAAACAGTATGGAGGTTCTGCAAAGAATTAAGAACAGAACTACCATATGATTCAGCTGGGCATCTATCTGAGGAAAACAGAAACACTAATTCAAAAAGAAATATGCACCCCTGTGTTCATCACAGCATTATTTACAATAGCCAAGATATAGAACAAACTAAGTGTTCACCAATGGATAAATGTGTAAAGATGTGGTGTATATATACAACGGAACGTTATTAGCAACAAAAAAATGAAATCTTGCCATTTGCAACAATATGAATGGAACTTGAGGGTATTATGCTAAGTGAATAATAAGTGAAACAGAGAAAGACAAATACTGTATGATTTCACTTATATATGAAATCTAAAAAAAGAAACAAATGAACAAATAAAACAAAACTCGTAAATACAGGGAACAGATTGGTTGTTGCCTGAGAGGAGGGGAGATAAAAGAGTGAGTGAAATGAGTGAAGGGGATCAAAAGGTACAAACTTCCAGTCATAAAATAAATAAGTCATAGGAATGTCATATATAGCATGGTGACTATAGTTAATAATATTGTGTTTCATATTTGAAAGTTGCTAAAAGAATAGACCTTAAAAGTTCTCATCATATATGTCTATGAGGAAAACTTTCTCAAACTTACTAATTTTGCCTTAAGTAATTTCAAAAAAGGATCCATACTGGGGTGCATGGGTAGCTCAGTCGGTTAAGTGTCTGACTCTTGATCTCAGCTCAGGTCTTGAGGTCAGGTCTTGATCTCAGGGTAATGAGTTCAAGCCCCACATTGGGCTCCATGCTGGGTGTAGAGCCTACTTCAAAAATAATTTAAATAGGATCCATAGTAAGAAGAGAGGACTTGTATGAATTGTGGAAGTAGTCGAGAAATGCCATGCTTCAGAGCACTGCTGAACGGGAAAGAAGAAGAATTGATGTTTGGTGGTAATGATTCCATGGGAATATACATATGTCCAAACCCATCAAATTGTGCACATTAAATCTGTGCAGTTTGGGGCTATCAATGATACCACAATAATGCTGGGGTGTGGGGGGGTTTTTTATTTTATTTTTTTATTTGAGAGAGAGTGAGCGAGAGAGAGAGAGAGAGAGCACAAGCTGAGGGAGGGGCAGAGGGAAAGAGAGAAGCAGGTTCCCTGATCAGCAGGGAACCTGACAGGGGGCTCAATCCCAGGACCCTGGGATCATAACCTGAGGCGAAGGCAGACACTTAACTGGTGCCCCTAAAGCTAGTTTTTTTTAATGGAAAAAAAAATGTTCTCATCATAAGAAAAAAAACATGTTGTAACTACATGTGATGATGGATGTTAATGAGACTCATTGCGGTGATTATTTCACAAAATATACAAAAATCAAATCATTATGTTGTACACCTGAAACTAATAGAATGTTAAATGTCAGTTATACTTCAATGTAAAAAAAGAATAAATAGGGAGCGTTCTAGTATCTTTTCTTCTAGGGAAGAAAAATAGTGATAGCATATGGCCTCAATGTGCTAGTTAACCCGATTGTGGTAATCATTCCACAAAGCATGCATATGTCAAATCATCATGTTTGTACAATTTAAAATGTATAATTTTATTTGTCAATTGTACCGCAATAAAGCTGAAAATTAAAAAAAAAAGAAGTACTCACTTCAGCAACACATATACTAGAATTGGAATGATATGGAGATTAGCATGGCCTCTGAGCAAGGATGACACGTAAATTCATGGAGCATTCAATATTTTTTAAATAAGTCATGGGATATAAGGTAAGCATGGTGACAATAGTAATAATGTATATTTGCAGGTTACTGAGAGAGTAGATCTTCCAAGTTCTTATCACAAGAAAAAAAACTTGTAACTATGTGTGATAATGGATGGTAACTAGACTTACTGTGGTGATAATTTCATAATATATTAAAAATATCAAACCATTATGTTGTACACCTGAAACTAACATAACGTTATATGTCAGTTATGTCTCAATATAAAATCTAAAAAAATAAGAATATGATCTCATAAAGTTAAAACCCAGAGCATAAAGCTGACCTCAAAAAAATCAGTCTCCAACCATGTAATCAAAATCATAAGTTACTTCCAGCTCCTGCTTTTCTCATTCACATCCACTCATCCCATGCACATCGCACACACACACACACCAAGTTAGGAGCCAGGGCTAAAGGGAAATGAAGGTCCTGCCTCAGGTTAGGAGCATGAGTCAAAATGAACTGGGCTCTGGCCCTAACTCTGCCACCTCACTGATGAGTTCCCAGACATGTCTAAATTTCCATTTCCTCAACTAGCAAGTGAAAAGAATAGGTCCCACCTCGGAGTAGTGAGGATTATTCTAGGTAAGGCACTGAAGAACTCAGCAAGGCATTTGGCATGTTAATTACCAGTTCTCATTCAACGACGGCCTAGACATTTAATTACTTCTGATAAAGAAGTAAACTTAGAGTCACACCAATGACTTTTATTTAAAATGATTTGCAAGGTTGATGTGGAAGAAGAGTTAGTGAAGACGGGTGGGTGGCTCTTTAAATACCTTTCTTTACATTTTTAAGAATCACTTATTCTATTAAAATACCTTTCATTCTCCTTATTCCCATAAAAGGACAACATAGCACATCACACTCTCGACTAAGACATCAGAAGCAGTTGGAGTCCAGTGCGAGTCATCTTGGGGAGCAGCGGCACCCACCGCAGTCACTCAGCGGCTGCGGACCCTCGTCACAGCTACCACCACCTGGCCTGGCATACTGGGACCCAAAAACCACAGTGGTATCTGGAGACATGATGTGGAAACAAAATACTATTTGGGCTCTTTTTCAAGCAAGGGGGGCATGTATGCTTCTCCATGTTCTTCCTTCCTAGAGTTCCTTCTTTCCTTCACTTTCTTTCGAGATTTTATCTCCATCCTCAGGCATTCCCTTTCACTTCTCTCCTTTCTGCTCTCAGGTCCCTGAAAGAGAAAGGTCAGAAAAAAGGGGAGAAATATGCTGACAGCTGACAACGAGCCACATTTCTCCTAACTCAGAAATGAAGAAAGCCCTGGTCATTTAGTATACTTCCACATCTTAGCTTCTCATAATAAATTAGCAGGAGCCCAGAGGTGTTGCTGAAGGTTTTAGTCATAAATAAAAGGAATGGGGCCTTGGGTGTCGGCAGAAGGTCTATGGAGGAAACTCAACCCGTACACAACCCTGAGGTATAGAGGGATGTGATTCCACAGGATATAATTAATAGTCTCCTGGTGCTTTCTGAAAAGGAATATGGCAAGTGAATGATATATGGAATGATTCTAACCTCCCAGTGTCTACTTCTTTAAATTACATTAACAGGAGGGTTTGCCTGAAGTTCTAATGTGAGGACTATGTGAAGAATGAAGTGTTGAGGAAATGACATCCAAGCACATTACCATTCCCCAGCTGGTTGCCCAGGGGTACACATTCACTGGTTTACTGAGCACATACGACTGTTCTAAGATCAGGAAATACAGTACTAACCAAAGAAACCCTCCTTCTTCAATATTACCCCTAGGTGGAGAGTGACAGACAATCAATAAGCCTAAGTGGAAACAAGAAGATCACAGACAGTGATAAGTGCAATGATAATGACCAAACAGGGTGATATGATAGGGAAGTATGAGGTGGGAAGGGGGAAGGCTTCTCTCGTTTCCATGGTCAAGAAGTGTCTTTCGAAGGAATTACTGACTAAAGAATGGCATTAATAAAGGTGGTGATGGCATCTACTTACACCTCTATTTTTAAAAATAAACAAATAACATCATGACTCCCCCCCTCCTCCATTTGAATGGGAAATGCTGGGGAAACACCTGAGTGTCTGTCAAGTGAGTATGCACTGTGATGAGTGCCAGTCATGACTCAACGCTGCAGGCTGAGTCATGAGGGTGTCTGGTTACTGCGGCAGTGTCAGCTACTCTTCAGTGCCAAATCGTTTTTATACCTAGATTGTTTCATTTCTATCTGTACTGGTCCAGTGGCCAGAGTCACAAAGAGAAACAAATGATGAAGCTAAGATACAAGTTAAGAGAAACTTAAAAATTGTATTAGTTCGGTAAATGTGCCCTCAAATTATTTTCATTAGCTCTACCATCGTATTAAGATCATCAGCCTGATCAAAGTTCCTACGTAGCAGTCATGAATATTTCCAAAACCTATAAGAACAGTATAAAAAAGAGGAAATATAGGGATGATTATTTTCAAAATAGTGATGGCTCTTCCCTCATTGAGAATAAAGACTATCTGAGGAATGCTTGTAAGTAATGAACTGAAATTTTTTTTTCTTATCTCATTGTTTAGAAACAAAATGTAAAAAATTATCAAAATAAGACAATTGAGGTTTTCAATACCAAAATGAAAGAATTTAATGTTGTTGGTCATGATCAGGTCACAAAATTACCTTCAGATCTTTTTGATGCTAAAGGATATAAAATTTTAATCTACACATTACTCTACATTTGGCCCCCAATCAAAATATAAATCAGTTTTAGATTTTCTGATAAACTATACTTTTTAGTGTAGTTAGCTTTAGAAATGTATGTCAATTGTAAAATACAAGTTTTAAACTATATGTATGTTCTAAACTTTTAATTTTACATAAGGATAAACTATAAAATACTCTTTAAAATTGATATAAAATATTTAATAAAATTATCTATCCTCTATGTTTATATATGTAATATGAAAAAAATTAAATTATTTTGTAAATTCTTAGCAGGTTTCTAACTATTATATGGAACTGTGAGAAGAGTTCTTGAGTCAAGAAGTTGAAAATGCTAAATTGATTGCCTTGGTACTCAAAAGGAAGAGCATGGAAAATGAAATATTCGCTAACATTTGATATTTTAGGGATAATGTGATGAGTATCTCTTTAAATAAGAGAACTGATTTCATGTTCACACACTGTTAGGGCTTATATTGTTAGCAAATGATATCATGCAAGCAGTTACGTAAGATGTGTTGTTATATAAAATTTTTTCTGAGGACATCATAATCAACAAAGAACAGTTCAGATTAAAATTTTTTTTCAAAATACACTTATACTGTAACTTGCTCCAGAAAAAACTGATATGTCTCCTGAATTAATATAATTAATGGCTTGAACATGTAATTTTAAAATAGGAATTCTTGCACTCCTGTTATATTCCTGCTGAAAGTTCATAATCTAAATCTAATCATGAGGAACGATCAGATAAACCCAAATTAGGCATCATTCTAAAAGATAACTGGCCTGTACTCTTCATGTCAGTGTCATGAAAGACAAGGAAAGACTGAGGGACTGTTCCAGAATAAAACCAGTTAGAGGCATGTGAAAATTGGTTGCCACACATGATCTAGAATTTCACTATAGAGAATATTATTAAGACAACTGGTAAAATGTGAACAAGATCAATAAATTAGATATAAAAGTATTATATTGGTGTTGATTTCCTGAGTTTAATTATTGTACTGTGTTTCTGTAACAGAATGTTCTCCTGCCCTTGTTTGGGGGGTTGGAAGAGGAGAGAGGATATAAGTAAATATAACACATTAACATTTGGAGGAAATCTAAATGAAGAATGGATTTTTTTGTACTACTCTTGAGATACCGTTCTAAGTCTGAAAACATTTTTTTAAAGAAACAATATAAAGAAAAGACAAAACAGGAACTCTTAATTAGATTTAGGTATGGTAACATCATTAGTTTTTGCTGTAGTGTTCAACGATTCATCAGTTGCATATAATACCCAGTGCCCTATTCCTCTTATGATCAGGTGGAGAGAGCAGCCTACTGAATGGGGAATCATACACAGGGTCACTCTCTGATAAAAGTGAGGTGCCACCTATGAGGCAAAATGCATGGAGACAGTCCCAACAGCCATCACTGCTAAGCAGAAAGCACTGTGTTCAGATGGGCAATGAGCTAGGAAGCAGCCACACATCTTCCTCTGTACATCCACAGAGCACAGCTCAAGAACCAGGTGGCAATACACCTGGTCACTTATTTGTTCTGCCTACTGCAGAGACACATTATTATTCCAAAATAAAACAAAAAACAAAAAAAGAAAAAAGAAGTTATTTTGCTCAAGGCCACTCAGTGAACATGTTGCAGAGTTCAAAAACTATACCCAAATTAACTGATCTCTAGTCTATCACTTTATGTATCATCAATGGAGTTTCCACTCTTCCCCCACTTCACACCTGTCTCTCCTTTGTGTTTTACTTAGACTCCCACAGCCCACTGTGAATGCCTGGACAGCTCGTACTCCTGGATACTTACTAATGTTTAGAGAATTCCTTCTGCGTACTTTTTAGAAGTACAGGGGATGGTGCCTGGGTGGCTCAGTCAGTTAAGCATCTACCTTCAGCTCAGGTCATGATCTCTGGGTCCTGGGATCGAGTCCCACAGAAGGCTCCCTGCTCAGTGGGAAACCTGCTCCTCCCTCTCCCTCTTTCATTCCCCCAGCTTGTGCTCTCTTTGTCATTCACTCTCTCTGTCAAATAAGTAAAAAAAATCTTTAAAAAAACAGAAGTACAGGGGAACACCCCACCATCATACACTATTTGCTACTGGATTAAATATGAAAGGACAGGAACAGTTGGAGTAGTTTTTCCTTCTTCAAATAGTGAAAGAACAAGTCACAATTACTTATAAGAGTGACAAAAATCGTCTCAAAGAACCAGAGGACCTCAGTAACAAAAACATTTCACCCATGGTTCTCCAGGAATTCTTCCTACACCAGGTATCTCCAATAAAAATAATAATAAAATTTATATACATCTGGGCTATCTAAAACTGTCATTTTTCAAACACCTCATCACTATGGTTTTAAATGAAGAAGTTAGATTTGTTCTCCTCAAACTTGGTGAGGATGAACCCTTTGGGTTTCCTTTTCTAAAGTGGTTAAATATTCAATAATTCGGTTACGTACCAAAGAGACAGAGCGTTTGGTTCTAAAGCACAGTTGCTGTTCAAAGGACTCTGAAAATGCTTGAATTTTGGAATGGGCTCTTCCTTTTGATTCCAGTGGCTCCTTGAATGACTCATCTGCTGAGCATTTTCTGTAATCCAGCGTGCGGGTATGGCATCGAAATCCCTGGTCCTCATGAGAATGCCTTCTGGGATGGCTATCAGACGATGTGATTCTGGGAAGCGCAGGAAACTGGGAATACAGAATAAAAATTTTCTGCAATATAAAGAGACTGTACAATATTAGCACAGGGACAGAATATCCATAAATTACCAACTAAACAAATCTCATGTTGAACTGAAATTTTATCGTTTTGATCAGTAGGGCCTTCCTCCTACAATGAAGTAGGATCATTAGTTAAAACATTAAGTAGAACTTCCCAAGACTAGCTTTGTGCATCCTTCAGCATTAGGGTAGAATAATGAAGCATTCCAAGCTTTAAACATGATATGTAAAAATAAATTCTGAAATTATAAAGAAAAAACTGTAATGAAGCCATAAATGTTTAAGAAATAATGCAAAGGTGAATATTTATGTGATTTCTATATGGAGAAAGAATTTCTAAGCAAAAGAACAATGGGAAAAGTCATAAGGAAAAAAATTTACTACATAAAAAATAAAGCCAATGTGCATCACAAGCAATATAAACAAAATTAATGGTAAATTTTAAAAATATTTGCTACATGTCAGTAATCTTTAATAGATATCCTAAAAATAAATAAGTATATCTCACATGCATACAGGCAAACATAGAGGTCATATAATACAATAACACCAATGTTAAAGTCACAATTAGAAAATAATTAAAGGACAGACAGCTCAGAAAGGCAATCTTGAAAGAAATGTTCTCTCAATTTCTCTCACTTCCCAACCCACTCCAATCTAGCTTTTGCATCCAGGACTGATTTTGGGCAGGATATTGACTCAATGTCACCAAATTCTGTGCACTTTTGGTCTTTAATCATTTGGTAGCATTCAATCCAGTAGCCCGTGTGGCCCCCCGGAAACAATCTTTCCTTGTCTTCTACCACTGCATCCCCGGGGAAGATCTTTCTGCCACTGTGTTTCAGATTAGACCTTTATGCTCACTTCTCCTCCTAACTGTTCATAACTGTCGGGGTTCCTCCAGGTTCTAAATTAGTCTTCCTTCCCTTCTTATACTGTCTCCCTAAATATCTCATCCTCAGGCTTCAATTTCTAGCTATCATCTGATTTCCTAATTTATATTGTTAGCCCAGACATCTCCTCTGAGTTTCTGCCCCCTCAAGTTCCCTCGTAGTATCCCACTGGCACTCAGCCTGACTTGTGCAAATCTGAACTCATCACTTCTCCTCCCCAAACCTGCTCCTCATGTGTGCCCTAACTTAGAAGATGGCATCACCATTCACTCAGTTACTCAGATCTGTAATTCAAGCCATTCTCTTGCCAAGTCAGTAGATTCCATCTCTCAAATGTCTCTCAAAAACTATCTACTCTTTTCCAGCATCACTACTACCGTAATCCAAGCCACCCAGATTATTTTTCACCCAGATTATAGAAGCAGCCTCCCCATTGTGAATATCCTATATCCACTCTTACCCATTTATTTTGTCGTTCCCACAACAGCCAGAGTAGTTAGAGCACGAACCAAGTCACATCTGATTGCTTTTTATTTTGTACCTCATCTTGCACCACCCACACTTTCAGTGACGGCCTCACTGGTTAGTTACTTCCTCCAGCTCACTTGTTCCTACCCAACACAGGCACTTTCACAGGGGGTCCTCTCAGCTCATGACCACTCACCACCCCACCCCATTATCCCAGGGAATGGCTAATCTCAATTTCAGTCACTCTGCACTTCCACAGAAAACCTTTCCTACCACCCTGGGGGGTTCGGGTCCCAGTTAGATGCCCTGCTGGGGTCTCCTACTTCTCCTTTATGATACTTATCACAACCATAATCAATATTTTGGGTAATTTTGTTACATGTCTCTCAGCCATTAGACTATATGCCCCATCACATCAAGGGCTATGTGTCATTCTCTGCTAGAATCCCAGTATGCAGCACTTTGCCCTATTCATAACATGAGCTCATTAAATATATAGCACCTGGCTGGCTCAGTCAGAAGAGCATGTGACTCTTGATCTTGGAGTTGTGAGTTTGAGCCCCACATCAGGTGTAGAGATTACTTAAAAATAAAATCTTAATTAAAAAATGTATATATATAAGATGAATAAATGTATAAAGAATGAAAGAAAAATACCAACTGGTAAAAAATTGTGCCTACTAGTAGTCAAAAATTATGGAAAATGAAATAATATACAATTTTGTCTTTCAGGTTAGCAAAAAAAAGAATGTTATTTAATGGTACCAACACTGGCAAGAGTGCAGGGAGATAGGCACTTGTCTTCCTTGCTGGTAGGACTACAAATACGTACATCCTTCCTAGAAAACGGTTGGAAATACGTGTCAGAGGCCTTAAAATACTTCCCCCTTTGCATCTATCCATTGCATGTTGTTATTTGCTGAATTGTATTCTTCTGCCCCAAATTCATATGTTAAAGTCTTATGTGAGTACATCTATACTATACATCTATAACTATATTTGGAGGTAGGGCCTCTAATGATTAAGTTGAGACCATTATAGTAGGTCCTACTGGTTTGACTGATGCTCTTATAAGTGAAAGAAATTTGTATACACAGAGAGACACCAGGAATATGCTCACACAGAGGAAAGACCATGTAAGGACACAGTAAGTTGGTCATCTGTAAGCCAAGGAGAGAGGCCTTGGAAGAAACCAAACCTGCTGACACCTTTATCTCAGACTTCTAACCGCCAGAACTGTGAGAAAACAAATTTCTGCTTTAAGTCACCCAGTCTGTGGTATTTTGTTATGGCAAACTAACACACATATCTAGAAACTTTCTATCAAACAATAATAAAAAATATGGTTAAAGACTTATAAAGCTACTAAAAGGATAGGAGGTAAATTTGTGTATGTTTTTCCATTTGTTATAGGTAAGACATGGTACTTGGCTTGGTGCTTTGGATAAATTGGGAAGCCAAACAGGCACAGTGTCCCCCTCTTGGAGATTATGCTGGGAGATGAACATTAAACAAATAGGGCACATGCCTACAGCCTTGGCCAAATGCTATAAAGGAAAAGTTCAAGGTGCCTAGAGAGGATATAACAAGGTAAACTTATGTATGTTTGGGTGGGTGTTGAAGTGGCTAGGAGGGTCAGGGGAGACTTTTGTGAAGCTTTGATGATTAAGATACAATCTGAAGGATGAGCAGGGTTAATTAGGGAACAGGGAACATGTTTCTGCCTCAAGATGAGCCCCATATGTTCAGATGCCATGCCACAGAAAAGCTTGCTAGAGTGGAAGGAAAAGAAGCCTGTTGAGCATAACTGTCTTGGAGGAGGGAGGGAGGGGGCAGGGCTTGAAGTATGGTAGTATCATAAGATGGGTAATATATACCCAAATGCCTTGAAAGTTTTTCTTTGTGCTGAGGGATTTTTTATTTTTGTTTTAGTATTTTCCAAGTTTTCTGCAGTGATGGCGTACTATATAATCAGGAAAAAAATGATACTTTCAAAAATTGAGAATGAGACACAGAAGGACAAATACTGAATGACTGCACTTACATGAGGTATCTAAAATCGTCAAACCCAAAGAAGCAAGAAATAGAATGGTCTCCAAGGCCTGAGAGAGGGGGGAAACAGAAGTCGCTAATCATTGGGTATGAAATTGCAGTTATGCAAGATGAGTGAGTTCTGGAGTTGTACTGTACAGCACTGTGCTTCTCGTTAACTTAAATGAGAACTTAAAAATCTGCCGAGAGGGTAGATCTCACGTTAAGAGTTCTTACCACAATAAAACTTGAAAAATAAAATTTAAAAATTTGAGGCTGGGAATGAAATGAGGATGTTATGCAAATGTTCTCTTCCATTGAGAGGCCTAAAAAGAATGGCAAGTGTTTTATCACAATACATAGAGAGTATAAACTTAATAATCTCCTATCAGATAGGTCTTTTGGTTCGTTTGTTGTGGTGTGTGACTTTGTGGGAAACAGGCTCAAAAGAGCTCTCTCATTGATTACGGGGAGAACTCCCATTTTCAAATATGTTTACGTACCACGCAAGCTCTACTTTTGGGATTTTATATGCCCTTCCAATGGAATTTTCCTAACAAAGACATGAAATAGTGCCCTTCATACATAGCTTGCTTTGACCAAGTATGCACTTGTCACCAGCCAGCCACGGACCAGGCCTATAGCTCTCTCTCCCACACTGTGAGGCAGGTTCTGCCCTGTGGAATGGGATCCCTTCACTCTGAGCTCACCAGCTAGGGTCCCAGACGACAAAGCCACAAACACAAAGGGTGCTGCGGGGGCCACCTTCAGAGTAGTGACCACCCTGACATGCCTTACAGAGAGTGTGCTCAGCACCACAGCCATTTCCACTGCGACCCCAGAAAACAATTCCTGTCAAAGAAAAAAACCCTCTGCACTTTCCGACCCAAGGCATAGGTTCTCACTTAAGAAGAAATTAGTGTGGGGGGGGGGCAGCACCTGGGTGGCTCAGTAGGTTAAGCATCTGCCTTTGGCTCAGGTCATGACCTCAGAGTCCTGGGATCAAGCCCCTTCTCCCTCTCTCTCTGCTGCTCCTCCTGATTGTGCTCTCTCTCTCTCTGTCAAATAAATAAATAAAATCTTTAAAAAAAAAAAAAAGAAATTAGGGGCGCCTGGGTAGCGCAGTCGTTAAGCGTCTGCCTTCAGCTCAGGGCGTGATCCTGGCGTTCCGGGATCGAGCCCCGCATTAGGCTCCTCTACTAGGAGCCTGCTTCTTCCTCTCCCACTCCCCCTGCTTGTGTTCCCTCTCTCGCTGGCTGTCTCTCTGTCAAATAAATAAATAAAATCTTTAAAAAAAAGAAAAGAAATTAATGGGGTGACTGGCTGGCTCAGTCAGTAGAGTGTATGACTCTTGACCTTGGAGTTGTGAGTTAGAGCCCCACGTTGGCTGAAGAGTACTTAAAAACAAAATCTTTAAAACATTTTTAAAAATTGGTCACGTAATATTGTCTCCTGAAGAGTTTAACTACTTGATATTCTTTATCCTGGCTTTAACTGCAATCACCTTCAATTGTACCCCTCCTGCCCTCTGTGTAAATGGAAGTACCCGAGCCATCCATTAACACCAAGTTAAGGAACAATGAGGAGAAAGTTCCAGGTGCTGGGAGAATAAGACCCATGTTGAGTCATAGTGTACCAGGCTCTCTGGGGACCATGTCCTTGATCTCTAACCTCAGAACAAATCCTGGAAGGGAGTCATTCTTCCCCTATTACAAATGAGGGAAATGAATCTTAGGTCAGCTAAGTGACTTGCCTAAAACTTATATGACTAGTGGCTTAACTCAAGAGATAAAGTGGCATGCCTAAAAGTGGCATCTATTTTTTGAATTAATAATCTTAAACCTTTATCTTCAACAGCAGCAACAACTTCATTCTATTTCTATGTGAAATTGCCTGTAAATGTGACTGCTGACAATGACCAGTTATAACAGAATTCTCTTACCAAACTAATAATAATTTGTAGGTCTTTAGGAATTAATGTAAAAGAATTTTATGTGAGGAATATTTTATAATGGAGTCTAATGCTATCATAAGAGCCAAGAGGGTTGTAAATTGCTATCTATGGAAACAGCATTGGGAGAAAAAAAGACTCAAATGTTCAACTCGTAAACAGTAGAGCTCTTTTAGAAATAACAAAGGTCAGCTCAATACTATCCACTGAGGATATTCTAAACTATTGAGTAAAATAATATTTTTTTAATTGAGGAAATAAATAGACCCTGCTCTGTCAGACTGTTACAAAGTAAACCCATGGGACACTGTCATCAAGACCCTAACATAACCCACAACTCGCTAAACAAAGGAGAGTGGTAGGTAGAGCTCCTTGGAGGTTACAGCACTATGCCTCAGACACTTGGAATCTTCTCCTAGGGAACAATTCAAGGACTTGTCTCGCTCACCCAGGAACTGAAGTAACCAAACTAAGTCCATCTAAACCACATGCCACTGAGATCATTCCAAATGACATTAAATGCAGTCTTGCACAGTAGTATTTTCGTCACTAGTCCTCCACTGCCCAGTGATCATCACTTGGTATGGACACACCTTAGCTCAAGCTGTCAGAACAAAATACCATAGACTGGCTGGTTTAACCAATAGAAATGTACTTTTCACAGTTCTGGATGCTGGGAAGCTCAAGATGAAGGAGATGGCAGATTTTGTTCCCAGTGAGAGCCTTCTTCCTGCCTTGCAGATGGCTACCTTCTCTCTCTGTGCTTGTCTAGTCTTTCCTCAGTGCATAGCAGTGAGGAGAGAGAGAGAGAGAGAAAGACAAGCTCTTTGGTGTCTCTACGAATCCCATCTGATAGGGCCCCCCTCATGAGCTCATCTACATCTCATTACCTCCCACAGGCGTCATCTCCAAATACCATCCACTTTGGGGGTTAGGGCTTCAGCATATGAATTTGGTGGGGGTGGGGGAGACATTCAGTCCATAACAGAACATATGCCATATGCCAAACTTGAATATAAAATTACCTACTGTCTTCTCACTGTAGTATAAACAAGAAAGAAACATTAAAGACAATGAGGGAAAGGCAAAATGAAAGACTTTTTGCAGTAATTAACTGAAGCAACATCTGGGGAAAAAATCCAACTTTCAACACTTCCAAAGCATAATAATAAGAAGCACAGGTGCTTACTAGGTACCAGGCAATGTCCTAATTCCATTAGATAAATCACTCTTTGAATCTTCACTATACTCTTATGCGGTATCCACTACTACCATCAATCCCCTTTACGTATGGGGAATCTGAAGCAGAGAGAGGTAAGTAACTCAGTCAGTTACGCTGCTAGTGGTAGACCCTGCAAGGCTGCCTCCCTCCCCCACCCTTAGCCGCTTGCCTCTGCTGCCTTCCCAGCAACTCCTCTACATCTAGTAGAAGACAGAAAACAAATCCATGGAACGTTATGCTAAAAGTCCTTCCACAGAGTTGTTACTCTTGCGTGAATCTATCACTAGTTTCGGGGCACCTGGGTGTCTCCGTTGGTTAAGTGTCTGCCTTGGGCTCGGGTCATGATCTCAGGGTCCTGGGATCAAGTCCCATATCCGGCTCCCTGCTCAGCGGGGAGTCTGTTTCTCCCTCTCCCTCTGCCCCTCCCCACAGCTTGCGCTCTTTCTCTCTCTCAAATAAATAAATAAGATCTTAAAAAAAAAAAAACTATCACAAGTTTCATGTTGGGGATTAAGGCATTGTCTCTTATTGAAATGAAATAAAAATTTAACCTCAAAAACAAGATATACATTAGTCATGAAACTTTAGGGTATTCCCTCTCTTCAGGTTTGTGAGAGATCCTCTAAGGGGACCATGCCCCGCCCTATCCATGGAGTGAGCAACTGCAGGAGAACCACTCCTGCAGTGAGATACTGTAGTGATGAGAGTGTGTAGCCATGAGCACGACCTATGCAGGTCATTCAGGGATAAAACTAAAAATTAAAAATATCTTCTACCGCTTTAAGTTGAAAATATGAAGAGAGAATACAAAAAATGGTTAAAGGTGATTATTTTTTAAAAGAAAAAATCCTTTGGGTACACACAGGTAAAGACTCATATTATATCCCCTCAAATGATATCATGTGGGCAAGCACCTACTGTGCTTACCCTGGAACACAGAGGAAGCACTGGAAAAGTCCATCAGGAGTTAGCAAAGCCCTAGGCCAGGCGACTCAGTTCCTCCTTGAAGAGTCCTTTCATTTAGCATAATCCTCCCTTCCACTAGGCCCAACAATGTTAAGAGAACCATGCTAAGCTGAAGAAGATGACTAGAGAGCTGGATAGACTAAAGTATTAAAAATCCACTTTCAATGAGCAGAGTAAATAAGGAATATGGGAACCGTTTTACTTCAAGTTTGTATTCATGTGGTGCTGGAGGTAGAAGGCATATCCATTCACTTCATGGAAGAGACTTCATATTACTTTCCTTTTTTTCCCCTGAGAACATCAGGACAGTAAAGTTAGATTTTTTTAAATTTACTTTAAATCAGCAATCACGATTATTATACTGAGTCTTGTCAAAAAGTAGTGTTCTCTGAGAAGGACCAAGCTTTACCCCTTGTCTGCCTTGTTCTTTCTGCCAGATTTGTATTTTCCACTAGACCGGAAGTTCCACAAGCACAGAGATCATGTATGTCTTTTTGTACCCTCTAAGACTATACTGCCTAGTGTAAGTGATGCCTGGCACATAGTAGGTGTTCAATAAATATGTTCAATGAATCAAGGCTCCATTGCCATGGTTTTGCAGGAATCATGAGGCTAAAAGCCATTTTAGAAACCACATTCAAATGGGAAAGGAAGGGGAAGCTCTTCTCTTCCTATACATGCAATATATAGATGGATATAGGTTATTAATAGGTTGTGAGAGGGAAGACCTTAGATGGGAGCAGTGGGGAGAGAAGAAAAGAGACAAGGCTAAAAGTAAGCTTTTCAAGTTATTGATTGAGCTTAAAGCAAAACACACACACAAATGAAAACCTATCTCTTATCTCTAAAGTAAGAAAAAGCTGAGCACATTTTAGAGTTAGAAAAGCTAAGTATCTAACTATAGGCTTTCGTCATAAATATATGGTGTTTTGTGACTGGAGCTGGGCATTCAGAGCCCTGACTATTTCCAGGACTCTGCCCACGTCACCCTGGGTCCCCTGCTCTGTGTTCTGCACTCACACTCTCTCTACTCTGCTCGGCCAGGTGCTCATTTTTATTCTATGCTTTGTCTCCTTAAATAAACACATACTTTCTGCATGTAGTATGATAATTGTGGAATTCACTGTTGACTTAGAGAATCTAAACAGGTTAATTCAGGCAAATGCTCGAAGCTAGTATGAGCAGGAAGAGATACACAGACACTGTTAGAAACGCCATACATAACGAATCTTGCTAGTCCCCGTAGTTTTAGGCAAACAACATTGCAACCTAAAACTGGATTCCCTAAAAAGGGTGGATTATCTCAGGTTTAAAAGTCTAAGAGATGCTAAAATGTATTCAACAAAACTGTATTTTATAAGTCATGTTTCTTCCTTTGTTTTTGTATTTTCAACAGTTCTAAAGGGCTGTTGAGATAAACAGCTTATCACAGTTCTCTTTGTTTCTCCCTGGTTCTCACTATCTGGAAACTGGAAACTAACTGTACTTCTGGTTCACACATTGTGAATACCTCACTTGAATTGGAACATAAGAGATTAAAATGAGAGTATGATAAGCAGGCGTTTATCTACAACAGAATCATGGACTCAGAGCAAGAAGAGCTCCCCGAGATCACCCAGTCCAGCTCTCTTCTTTTTTACATAAGGAACCTGAAGCTCAAAGAGCTGTTGAAACTTGCCCTTTGTGCCTCAGTGAGCATTTGGTAAGAAATCTATCCTCAAATATTTGTGTCTTAAAGAGGTCTTATTCCTCAAATTTGCTGGTCACTGGGAGTAGAAGACATTGCCAGGCCCACTGTAATATCTCTCACAGGCATTTTGCATCTGGGAACTCTGAGGCTAAAACTGAAATAAAATAACATTGCCTCAAAATGTACGTGGTTCTGGGGTCGACAGAAGCAGAAGTTTGGGGAGGTATTCTCTATAGCTAGAGTCCTAAGTGACTTGTGAAAAAGACAACCTATATCCTTGCTGTGTAATGTGAAGCAGGGGACGCAGGTCTCTGCTGCGGGGTCTTCCAGCCCTGCCACTGAGCAGAGAGAACCTCTGCCTGAGCCTGCTGCTGAGACCTCACTGGTCAGCCTCCCCTCCCCCCCCCCCCCCCCCCCCCCCCGGCCCGTTCTGTTCTCAGGAGCTTTCTCCTGCTTGCATCCTGCTCCCTAGACACTGGGTGCTCTGCTTCCCTATGGAAGAGTAGTGCTGAGAGCAGAAAAATTTTGGTTCCCTCTACCCTCAGGAAACCCAAGGGGAGCCAGAATTAAAAGGATATCAAATTTATCAAAGGTAGTGATTTATTATGTGGAATCCTCAGTTCTTCAGAGGTCATCAAATCTCAGAGCTATTTTCAGTATTTCAAAAAAGACTCTTGGAAATCACACATTGACCCACGCCTGATGCTGCACAGACTAATTTATAACATTAAGTTTCTTTCCTTTGGCTTGAGTCATATTAACCCTAAGGAAGATTGTCTCAGGTTTATCAGGAGCTCTGAATAGTAGTTAAAGATATCTTAGGATACTAAAAATGAAGAAATCTTTACCTAATAAATGAAATTCAGGTCCCCTGAAGGACAAGATAAAATAATAAAAGGGACTTTTGTGGGTATAAAAAGGTTTAGAAGTACTGATTTTTAAACAAAGAAGATTTTATACCAAAGGCTTCTTCAAAAATTATCTGATAGAAATCCCCCTCCCCTAGTCCAGCTCTCCCCTGGTTTTCTGATCATAACTCACTGGGCAGGGCAGGGAGGTTTTCCTGTAAGTGGCGTCTTGTGATCCATGACGGTCCCGGAGTCCTCTCTCATTTTCTTCTGTCCAGCTGTGTCCCCAGAAGCTGCTCATCCATTTGGCAAAAGACACATCATCATCATCATCATCATCTTTGTGCTCCATGTGTAGCGGATTCAAATTATCGAAGGCCTGTCCCTAAATTTGAGAGAAAGAAATATCATCCAACAGGGCTGACTTGATGAAACCCAGGATCTCCCCCAAAAGACGAAATGAAACTGGTATTTTTGAATGCTCTCCGATAATGGGATTCTTAAGGGAGAAAGATTTACTAAACAACCACTTTACCATCAGGCAGCCTCGGGGAATGTCTATTTATAAATTGTGCAGCCCACATTCCCTCCCCTCCCCCTGTCTTTTTAAATTGAGGCTTTTTAATCCTTCCATTGCTGGGGCTTGTGCCTCCAAGCCTAAGGGTGGGAAGCACAGTCCACAGCCTGGTTTTCCCTGTGCTTTGCTGCCGGTGGCATGTGATGGCATCTCCAGCTGTCAGTAATGATGGAGCATGACCCTTACAATATGCTTGTCAGCTCCAGGCTAGCTCTGAAATGGGGCCACTTACAAGGGACAGACTGACCACTGCCTGCAAGATGGCCAGCTATTGGCATGTTATATGTACTGCTAGACACACTCCTAATAAATAAAATTGATATTGATACAAAAATCCAGCTCTTGGGTTTAAAGGAATAGTTTTTTAATTGATGTATTATTTACATCTGTATAAATAGTGCATGGATAATGTACAAACCTTAAGAGTACAGTTTGATGAATTTTTACATACATACGCCTATACCTAACCACCACCACGCAGGTGAAGAAGACATAACACATTTTCAGCACCCCAGCTGGCTCCCTTTTTCCTTCTTCCAATCTATCCTCCCTCCAAAAGGTTATGACTTCTGACCGCTGTCGCTATAGATTAATTTTGCCTGTTTTTGAACTTTCTTTCAATGGAATTATACAGAATATAATACAGAATGTATTATTTTATGTCATTCAATATTATGTTGGTGAGATTTAGCCATATTTTTTTGCTAATGGTAGTTGATGCTTTACAGTACTACATTGTATGAATATTCCACATTTAAAAAAATTCAGTCTACTACTGATAGTCATTTGGGGATGTCATTTGGGTTGTTTCCAGGTGGGAAATAAATATTATATATATATATATTTTAGTGGGCCTTTTTTTTTTTGAAATAACAGGACTAATAAATTAAGCCCCTCCTTTGTGCCAGGTATGAAGTGGGATATCTTACATATGGTATTTTCATTATGACAACACTGTGACTGGGATATTTGTATCGCATTTTATAGATAAGGACATTAAGATTCAAATAGATCATCACTTGCCTGAAGTGAACTTACTACTAAGCAGCACAGCCAAGTCTGAAGCAAGGAGTAGAATAATGAAGTCCAGACTCTTTCCCATTCCACCAGTATTCCAAGAAACCTTTGATAAAGCTTAGATGGAGGTATTCCTGACTGTTTTCTATATGTAAACTCTTCCTAGAGCTACAAAAAGAGGGGTTTAATAATTGTGATCAGTGTTCCTAGAGCATGGTACCACAATTTCTAAGTTACTAAGGGAAAGTAACCAAAGCATAAAAGAGCTTGCAACATTTTTATTTCTTGTTTTAAATAGTGAGAGATACAGGCTTGTTACTTTGTAATATTTTTATTACAGAATGCAGAAAGCCTGTTTTTCCAATGACCCAGATGAGAAAGGAAAAGTTATAACTATATAACCGTATGCCACCACTATTGATTGTTATTAAAGAAAGAAAGGTAACTTCTGTTGGGGAAGCAGGAGCAGGTATGTCCACAAAGCTTACCTATAGATAAACCTCTTCTTTTCTATTCCTCTTAAGACAGAAATGGCTGTTCTTCCAATTTCAGAAACAAAACAAAACAAAAAAAATCTATGATCAGGGGATGGAAAAGCCAGAACAGGTCATACCTAATTACTGCTTAAAGGTATTTTGAAGAAAAGAAATATGACTTTATTCTAAAACCTCTTTGAGGGACATCTATCTCTTGGAGTTCTGAATCCTTCTTTTAAGGCCTTATAGACAGAAGCAATTTAAATATTGGAAAATGTGCACATATAAATATGGAGATTTATTATGAGGAATTGGCTCATGTAATTATAGAGACTGATAAACTTCACAATCTGCCATCTGCAAGCTAGAGACCCAGAAAAGCTAGTCGTGTAATTCAGTCCAAGTCTAAAGGCCTGATAACCAGGGGAGCCAATGATGTAAATCCCAGTCCAAGGGCAGAAGTTGAGATGAGATATCCCAGCGTATGCAGTGAAGCAGGAAAAAAGAGCAAATTCCTCCTTCTGTCTTTTGTTCTATTCAGACCCTCAACTGGATTGGATGAGGCCCACCACACTGGGGAGGACAATCTACTTTACTGAGTCCATCATTTCAAATGCTAATTTTGTCCAGAAGCACCTTCAAAGACACATCCAGATAGTGTTTAATCTGGGCACTCCATAAAATTGACATATAAAGTTAACCATCACAGGCACTAATTCCGTTCATGAAGGCTCCACCTTCTCATCTATTCACCACCCAAAGGCACTACCTCCAAACCATCATATTGGAGATTAGGCTTCAACATACGATTTTTGTAGAATCACAACATTTAGTCCATAGCAGAGTACCACGTAAACAGCACCCAGTAAAAACCAGGTGCACTAGGTCTCTAATGAGCATGTAGACGCTTCACATGTGCTGCCATCCTATAAGACTTCAATGGGGAAAAATGGGAAAAAAACCAAAACCAAACAAACAACAACAAACCTTTTGGAAGCTTGTGCCTGGCTTTCTTCAGACTTTACCCAATATGCCTTTCCCCTTTTTGGATTCTGTTCTGTATTCTTTCAGTGTAATAAATCTCATCCATAAGTATAACTATACTCTGTGGATTCTTCTAGCAAATCCTTAAATGGGGGTGACGGTGTCAGAAGTGCGATTTATTAAAAACAACCCTAACTCATTGAAATATAGCTAAAACAGTGCTTGGAGAAAGGAAGTATGAAGGGGATACAATTACGAACCTTCACATCCCAATGGCTATCTAGTCATCTGTGGTATGAAACAGCAGCTGAGAAGATGTCTGTTCTGGAAGGTGAAGGTTACCTATGGAATTTGAAAATGATAGGTCCAACCCTAGAAGAATTGCCACTTTTGGCCATGGTAGCCAAGGTGAAGGAATTAAAAAGTACAGCCTGGGTGATGTCTTTAGGTTTTGTTCTCTCCTTCAGGTGGGAGGAGAACAGGTTGAAACGATCCCCCCCCACAAAAAAAAAACATTTTGGGTGAGCCAAAATGTTGTATGTTTGTATTGCTCACTCCTCCAAGTGGGATTAAGGCTGGCACAAACTTTAGACAAATCAGAAGAAGAGAAGAGGGGAAAAATAACACTCCACCCACTGGGGCAGCAGCCTGTTGCATTCTAGCCAGGATCTCTCGGTAGCTGTAATGTTAATCCTGAAAGTGTTGAATTTACTGCTAAGGTTTGAGTAAACTTACCAAAAAAAAAAAATGTGTGAGAGAGAGACTTTCTAAAATGGCTTTTTTTATTTTGTAGCTATTGCTTCTGGGTATGTGCTTTTAAAAAAACAGTATAAAATATAATATGCTTGTAATTTCATAAATGCTAAAGGGATTATTCCAATCTGGGAAAGTTACCCAATAAGAGGTGCTAGTAGAACAGGACTTTTTGCTTGGATGGATTAAAATTTAAAATCTCTGAACATCTGAGCATTGAAATATTCATAACTGATTATTGTTCCCATGATTTTTGCCTGTTGAAGCCTATAAGAAAAGTCAGACAACATAAAAGGAGAAATAATCTCTGCAGGAAAATAACACTTTTTGAGTTTTAAAAAGCAGTTTTTAGCTTGGTAATAAGTTTCTGTAAAATCAGATGTCTGACTCAGAGGCCAATGATCTTCTAGACTAATTGTGCATATTTTTCAGAAGGTCAATTTGGACTCAAAGACTGACAAGATAAAGGGGGCTTAGAAAAACTGGGAACTCCACTGTCAGACCCTGTAGTCTCTCATCTCTGCTGCTGCCAAAGAAGAAAAGTCGCTGGCTTTTTTGGAATCCTGAATTCAGAGATTTTAATTGCCTGGACCTGATGGTAGGCTGAAACTTAATAATATCTGTAACAGACTATTTCAATCTTGGAAAACAGACATAGGCTCAATGAACAGTACTGAGACACTGGGACTACTGCAGACTTAAGACCCCTCCATGGGGCCATCAGCTACAAGAGCATCATGGATGCTGGCTGGACCACATGGGTCACCTGCAGATGCCCATAAGAAGGGGTTCACTCTCTGACGGGACCATCTGAAACCAAGCTGCTGGTGTCTGTATATTTCTAATGTAGGGTCTAATTGCATTTGAGATGATCACAAGGAACCTAACCTGTGATTCCTGTTAAGCTGCAAGTTGGAAGAGCACAGCATGGAGAGTAGGGCCTCTCCACCCACTCCTGCCAGAGGGGACTCTCAGAAATGTCTGTTCAGAAATGTCTCACTGCTGTTGACTTATGTCTGACTTTCAAGATTATTTGAAATTTGCAACAATAGACTGATAGCCTGATTCTACTTTACTCACCTATCTCCTAAGTTAGGCAGTTTGATTATTAAATAAAGCTATTCCCAAAGAGAGATTATTCTTTTTCAGGCTGCCTACTGAATAAATGATCATGATGAAAAAGATGGGGGTTATGTAAACATGTTCTGAAAACTTTTGAACATTCAGGATTTTGTCCTAACCAGCTCCTGGTCATGCTGTGTCTTTCTGGTTAAGTTATATTAACAGTGTTTTTCTATGTAAATTCTTCTGTTCCTCTGTTACAAATTTCTTAAATCATCACTTATTAAGTGGAGCACAGGATGTCAGATGGTGAACTGTGGCTCAACAACAGACACAAGAATAATTAAAGTAGAGTAGTTTATTACTTACAAGTCCTGGAGGAAGTGCCTGGCACACCTTGAGGGGACACGTGGGGAGGTCAAGGCAGAGTGCAGATAGAGAGAGGCAGACGCGGGCATGTTTTTATTAGAGTCTGCAGGTGGGGTGCTTTGGGACTCCTAGGGCTAAGGTTAGATTTATCAATTGAAACCAAAAGGGCAGGGTGTGATAAGCCACACAGGCGTCTTATCTAAGGAGCCACATCAGGAGAAGGCGGTGGGGGCAGGGGAGATGGTTGATCACAAGGGCTGTTGGGGAAGTGAAAGCAGAACTTACCTGTGCTTGTGACTCTACAGACTGAGTCTGCATGTATAATATCTTCAAATCTTTGGCCAAAAATTCTCCCAAAGCAACAATATAGGAAGTCACTCCCCCCAAAAAAGAATTTGGTCTATAGTATATATAAAATCAATCTGCCTCCATTTTTCTCCTAGTTAAGCCCATTTCCTTAAATGTATGAGAAAGATGGCTCCCTGCTTTGCCTGGACTAAGGTTCTTAGAGCAAACCTTGGACTCCCACCCTGGGAGCCTGGCCATCAGCTCTCTTTGGCAGGCACTGGGACACCTGCCCTGAGGAGATGTGGCCAGGGGCGTGGGACCAAAGAGAGCTGCCCTTTTGACCCTGCTCTGATGTTCTACCTTGCCAAGCCCATGGTGTGTACTCAAAAGTGTCGAGTGGCTGAGACAGCTGTAGTTTTCTAGAGAGCTTGCGCGTGTATTTTCTTATCATGCTCAATGTGAAAGGAATCACCTTCTTTTAGAGGGTGGGAAGCTTGTGGTGTGCGTGTTCTCATAAAGCAGTCAGGCATCATGGGCACCCAGGTAATCAGTGAAAGTAATCCTTGGGCTGTGTACAAATGAAGTGCTTTTCAATGCCACTCTTTCACATTCCTGCTTCAGGAGACTGTGATCTGGGGGAAAAAAAGATTTTCTCTTTATCTATCTCATTCTCTCTTTCATTTATTTAACTCCCTTTATTTATTTCAATGCATTCCTTTTACTTAGTTCATTCTCCATAACCCCTGTGGTTACAGTAATTTATTTTTTTAGTTCATTTTTTTTCTTGCCAGTTAAAGGGAAGAATTATTCCCCACACTATTTTCAAGCTTGCCTGAGCCACTCTCATTCTAGAAAAGAAATGCTATGTACGGAAGAACTAAGCTGCTCCATCTTTATATATTTATATGTAGTCAAAATACATCAGTGGTTTTCACACAGTTTTTACTTGCCAGAAAGCAGTGCTTGAATACTTGACACTGTGTGCAGTTATGTTGAATGCCCTGATTGTCAGAATGTTCTTTTACAGGTAACATGTTAAAGCATAGTCATCCATCCCCATGACTGTTATCAAGCTACACTGTGAAGTTTGCCACCCTGTTGCTTGGTGATTAACCGAGTGTCTATAAGTATGTATTACTTGAGGGTACATCATCATCATTTCTTATTCTAAAAAGCTATGCAGCTTGTACAATGAAAACTATTTTTTAAATATACTACTGCTGATGTAAAATATATCTGAGGGGGGAAAAGGTGTGTTTTCAGAGGTCTGCCTACAAGAGTGTTGGTTATATTAATATCTAGTTACTTTGGAAATAAGCATCATTAAGTTCTGCAGGATTTGGGCTAATGGTAGGCTTCATAACAGTCTGAGTTGTTAGATGTTGGAATAGGTCTTTATAAGACAATATATCATCTCTTCCAGAAGAGATCTTGAAGCACGGTACCGATTCTCATCTGCCAGAGATGGAATCCATGCGGTTTTGCCTCCATTAGTGTTATTAATTGTATGGCCTCACAAGGTCTTTTTGATCCCTGGGCAGCTATTATTCTAAAACAGAATTGAATGCACTATTTGTTAAAATTTACCACTGTAAAAAAAACTTTACCAGTTTAGCTCGTGTGTTATACTTCAGAAAAGGCTTTCTCCTTCCAGCTCTTAACTACAGTTTCACAGACTTTAAAGGTAATTTCTCAGCACTTTTTTTTTTTAGTCTGAGTCTACAAGCCCCCATAAGTAGTGCCCCAGAAAAGAATCGAGGGAATTAAAGAATCCCGTGAGTCTTACTTCTAAGAGGAGCAAAATTTTGCAATGTACAATAACAGAGTGGATCACCAAACATTTAAAGGAAAGTGTGACAAAATACTCGTGACATTTAGAAAAAGAAATTGGAAATATTAAAGTCTGAGTATAAACAATGGGTGGGGGCACCTGGGTGGCTTAGTTGGTTGAGCATCAGACTCCTGATTTCGGCTCAGCTCATGATCTCAGGGTCGTGAGATTAACCACACCCGCCCCTTGTGTGCACCCTCCAGGTCTGGCTCTGCCCTCAGAATGAGCGTGCTTGAAATTCTTTCTCTCACTCTTCCTCTGCCCCTCCACCCAACTACTTCCCAAATAAATAAATAAATACATCTTCTAAAAAATAAAAATTAACAACAGGTAATCTTTCGACTGTTATAAATAAAAATTCCAACAAAGCTCCAGAACAATCTTTTCTGAGGATCAAATGCCATATACTCTTAGTATGAATATGGTCTTTCTGGAAAGAGGTATAGCAAGATGTATTAAGAAGATTTGTTTAAATATTCATGTTCTTTGACCCAGAAATTTCTCTCCTTAGTATTATAAGCATATAATCAGAGGTATGCAGAGGATATTTGTTCATCATAACATTATTTAAAATAGCAAAAATGTCGGGCACCTGGGTAGCTTGGTTAGGGATCCCGCTCTTGATTTTGGCTCAGTTCGTGATTTCAGGGTTGTGGGATCAAGCCCCCCATCGGGCTCTACACTCAACACTGTGTCTGGAGTCTGCTTGTCCCTCTCTCTCCATCTGCCCCTCCCCCCACGTGCACACTTGCTCTACCAAATAAGTAAGTAAAGAAACAAAATCTTTTAAAAAAATAAAATAGCAAAACTGTGGAAATATCTTAAAAGCACAACTGGAGGGGCGCCTGGGTGGCTCAGTAGTTAAGCATCTGCGTTCGGCTCAGGGCATGATCCCAGGGTGCTGGGATCGAGCCCCACATCGGGCTCCCTGCTCTGCTGGGAGCCTGCTTCTTCCTCTCCCACTCCCCCTGCCTGTGTTTCCCTCTCTCGCTGGCTGTCTCTCTCTCTGTCAAATAAATAAATAAAATCTTAAAAAAAAAAAAGCACAACTGGAGACCATGCTAATAAATTATGGCACATTCATACAACAGAATCTTATGCAATCATAAAAAAAGTTAAGGGATTTAATGACACAGGGAACTTCTCAAAATAAAATATTTGGTGACAAAATCAAAATATAATACATTGTGATAGTTAATTTTATTTGTCAACCTGACTGGCCCATGGTGCCTAGATGTTTGGTCAAACATTATTCTGGATGTTTCTGTGAGAGTGTTTTTGGATGAGATTTACATCTTTTAACAGTATAAATTGTTATTTATTTATTTATTTATTTATGGCAAATAAAATTTAATTTTTTTTTTTTTAATTTGAGTATAGGTGACCCACAATGGTACATTAGTTTCAGGTGTATAACTTAGTGATTTAACATCTCTATATGTTATCACCATACAATGCTATTACAATATCATTGACTATATTCCCTATGTTATACCACTTATTCCCATGATTTGTTCTTTCCATAACTGGAAGCCTGTATCCCCCATTCCCCTTCATCAGTTTTGCCCATCCCTTTGGCAACCATCAGACTGGTCTCTTTTTTTATAGGTCTGATTCTGCTTTTTGTTTGTTTATTCATTTATTTGGTAGATTCCACATATAAGTGAAATCACATGGTATTTGTCTTTCTCAGTCTGACTTATTTCACTTAGCATAATACCCTCTAGGCCCATCCATGTTGTCACAAATGGCAAGATCTGGGGCGCCTGGGTGGCTCAGTCATTAAGCGTCTGCCTTCGGCTCAGGTCATGATCCCAGGGTCCTGGGATCGAGCCCCATGTCAGGCTCCCTGCTCGGCGGGGAGCCTGCTTCTCCCTCTCCTGCTTCCCCTGCTTGTGTTCATTCTCTCTGTCAAATAAATAAATAAATAAAATCTTTAAAAAAACCCAAAAAACAAATGGCAAGACCTCTGGATGAGATTTATATTTCAATTGGTGGATTTTGAGTAAAGCAGATTGTCCTCCATAATGTGGGTGGGCCTCATTTAATCAAATAGCCTGAACAGAAAATAAGATTGACCTACCCCAAGCAAGAAGGAATTCTACCAACAGACTGCTTTTGGACTTAAAGTGCAATATTGTTTCCCCTGGATCTCCAGCCTGCTGGCCCACCCTGCAGACTTTGGACTTGCCAGCCTCCATAATCATATGAGCCAATTCCTTAAAATAAATCTCCCTCTCTCTCTCCCTCTTTCTACATGACACACACCTACACACACACACACACATACCCTATTGGTTTTGTTTTTCTGGAGAACCCTAGAAGATACAGTTTAGTAGTATGATCCCAAATATCAACTACGAATCATGGGATTTCAAATAATTTTGTTTTTTCTTTATACTTTTTTCTATATTCTGTAAGTGATCATGTATCACTTTTGTAATCATGAAAAGATGTTATTTTAAAATGATTTCTGCATGTCATACTTAATGATGAAAGGCTGAAATCTTTCCATCCGAGATCAGGAAAAAGGCAAGAATGCCCACTCTCACCACTTTGATTCAATACGGTGCTAGAAGTTCTAGCCAGTGCAATGAGGGAAGAAAATGGGAGGGGGATGAGGGAAGGCATAAAGATTTTAAAGAAAGACATAAAATTCTTTCTATTTGCAGATAATGATTGTCTCTATATAAAACCCCAAGGGATTTATAAAAACAAAACAAGAACTCCTAGAACCTATAAGTGAGTTTCAGCAATGTCCCAAGATACAGGCTCAATACAAAGAAAAATTAATTGCATTTCTACATACTAAAAATGAACATATGGAAATCAAAATTAAAATCACAATACCATTTATAATTGCCCCTCAAAGAAAGTGAAATCCTTAGATGCAAACCTAAGAAAACATGTTTAGAATCTATATTCTGAAAATGACAGAAAGCTGATGAAAGAAATCAAAGAAGACTAAAGAAATGGAAAGACTTACACATGAATTAGAAGACTCCATAGAATAAAGATGTCAGTTCTCCCCGTACAGGTTTAATACAAATTCCTATCCAGGTGTTTGTAGACATAGAAAACCTTATTCTAAAATTTATAGAAATTCGAAGGACATGAAATAGTTAAAAACAATTCTGAAAATGAGGAGAAGAATGGAAAAGCTATGCTATACAATGTTAAGGCTTACAGTATAGCTACAATAATAGAGACAGTGTGGTATTCAGAGATACACATAGACCAATGGAACAGAATAGAGAATCCAGGAACAAATATAGATATAGGTATTTAAACTAAATGTTGAAAAAGAGCAAAAACAATTTGACAGAGTAAGGAAAAACCTATTCAACAAGTGGTGCTGGAGCCATTGGACATTTCACAGTTTAAAAAATGACCCGGGGCGCCTGGGTGGCACAGCGGTTAAGCGTCTGCCTTCGGCTCAGGGCGTGATCCCGGCGTTATGGGATCGAGCCCCACGTCAGGCTCCTCCGCTATGAGCCTGCTTCTTCCTCTCCCACTCCCCCTGCGTGTTCCCTCTCTCGCTGGCTGTCTCTATCTCTGTCGAATAAATAAATAAAATCTTTTAAAAAAAAATAAAAAATAAAAAATAAAAAATGACCCTTCCAGGGGCCATCCAGCAGGGCATGTGCACCTGCACAAAATAGCCAATAGTTTGGAAAACATCAGGGCCAATTTGAGAATAGCATTAATCTTTTATTGCTAAACTATTAGTTCTAGTAGATTATACTTTTTTGGGGGATTTTCTATGAAAACAACCATATTGTCTTATAAATAATGAAAAGTTGCTTCTTTCTTTCCAATCTCTTTTTATTTCCTTTTCTGTCTTATTATTTTGACTAACACCTTCAGTACTATGTAGTAGAACCTGAAATCCCCGACTGTTCTTGACTTCAAAGAGAAAAGTACTAACATTTCACTATTAGGTATGATCATTTATTTAGACTTGCAGATGATCTTTATCAAGGTTCTATAACAAAAATATTTTTCTAACTGTGTCACAAGCAAATGTGACAAGATTGTAATGTTGGTTAAATCTTAGTGAAAGATGGTGGTAGATCAAAAGGAATTGCAACTTTTTTGCTACTTTTCCCATTGAGAATTGGAGTCTAATTCACCTCCCCAAGAATCTGTGCTGGCTTTAGTAACATGCCTGGTCCATAGAAGGTGGCAGAGTGATGTTTTAGAAAGTTATGCAACTTCTGCCTAGGGCTCCTGGGACATTCTCTCTAAGAATCCTTAGCTGCCACATGAGTGTGACTGCCCTGCCATGCTGGAAAGGCCACAAAAAGGTGCCTTCCTATATAGTCTCAAATCAGTCCAGTCTTCAAGCCATTTGCACCAAGGTGTGAGACATTGGAGTGAAGCTGTCTTGAGCCCTCTAGACCAGTCCATCTGCCAGAAGAATAAACCATTGACACCAACAGAAAATTCAATCAAGCCTTGCCCAAATTCCTGAGCAATAAAACTTTAAGATGTAATAAAATAGTTGTTTGAAGTCACTAAGTTGCTTTAAGCCACTGCCACTTGGGATAGTTTGTTAAGCATCAATAGATAAGCGGAACCTAGGCACAAAAACTATTTTTTATGGTTTTCCGTTTTTTCATAATTTAACAAAATTAAGTCTTCTCCTCATTGGATTTGAGGCTAGTTTTCACTGATTTGGAAAAAACAACAAAAGGTAAAGATAGGGAAGAACAGCCTAGAGGACTTCAGGTTCAGTGCTAGATCAATGCTAAGATCAAGTCTGCATAACCAAGGCTACTAGTCTAATAGGAATGAATTAGACAATGGTACCCTTTATTGGTGGATACCCCACTTCAGGCCCATCACTTAGTGATGGACCAGTATCTTCATGCAATTTAGATAACGGAGCACTTTTCTCCAGGCAGACACAGACTGATACCAGACTGTGAGGAATAAAGTGCAGGCTGGACCTCAGCCTCCACTTGCTCCAGCATCCTTCTGCAGGGCACAATTCACATAGTCTATATGTAATATCTTTGTAGGTAGAAGCAAGGCAACATTTCTACATTTGCAAATGACACAAATTCTTGTGGGTGGCAATGAACTAAGTTGATGAGGCCTGATGATAGATCTTACAAATCTGTGAGTGGGCAGAAAGGTGGCAAATGACTGCATAAAGTATACGTGTGTGCCATCAGTCACAGCTAAGGAGAGGGAGCTAGGGTGACTGTAGATTGTTCCCTGAAGATAAATGCAGAGGCTCCTTCTGACAGCAAAAAGAACAGCCACTTGATTGAATCATCAAGTGACATTCCCTCTGAGAAACAAAGAAGTATCACCCACTCAACTGATGCTTTGATGGAAGTTGAATAAGGCAGAAACCATCAGGAGAAAAATTGGGGAAAAATTAACAGCATGAGGGCTCAGAGGAAACACAGACTTCTATGTATCATAAGTGGGGTATGAAGGACAAACCAATCAGTCCCAATGGAAGCAGTTGCAGTGGTGCAGGTGGTAACTGACTGCAGCATGCTTGGGGCTGGAGACGATAGATGGGATGATGTTGCTAATGGAAGCAGACTATTCCTGGTGATGGCAGCAGTGGCAGCAACTGAGTTGGTTTCTTAGCTGATACCAGTGGTTGGACAACAATGGTGGCAACAGATCATTAATGTTGGCGACAGTAATGGAAATGAAGCAGCAGTCAGGGAATTGTTCAACAAACACTTCATCAACTCTTTATTCAGCACTGACCACATTTCAGGTATTATGTTGCATGGATAAATAAGTAAGCTGACAATTATTGTGTGCCCAGCCATAGTAATTGATGCCCAGTAATAGATGCAGGAGCACAAAGACAACTAGAACATGATTCTCACCCCTCAGGGACTCAGAACTGAGTATGGGTGGCACAGGAGAACAAATAATTATGGCAATTTGGGAGTTGTGAGGAAAAAATTATACTGTTGTATAAGTCCAATGCAGAAAGAAAAAAACATAGTCCTTTGCTCTGACGTATAGCTTTGTTGGAGACACTATGTTAGGCACCATAAAAGATAAAAAGGTAAGTATCAGACATAGCTTCTGATTTGGGATGCTTATAGTCTAATAGATGAGGCAGGACAAGTATAATTCTATAAAACAAGGTAAAAAGGGCTATGTTTTAAGAAAGTTCCAGAAAAGTATTTTGGGAGTTTAAAGGAAGGCTCATAATATAGTGGACACTCAATATTGCTTTAAGTAAATGAGGATTCTATCTATTTCATCCTAAATGTCATTTTTTCCTTCTTTGATACCCTTCAATATCATTTACTTAAAACAGTATCTATTGAATGCTCACTATATGCTTTGGATTGAATGTCTGTGTCTCCCCCCAACAAACCAAATTCTTAGGTTGAATTCCTAGTTCCTAATGTGATGGTGTTTGGAGATAGAGCCTTAGGGAGGTCATTAGGGTGAAATGAGATCATGAGGGTGGGACCCTGGTCCCATGGGATTAGTGCTTTTCTAAGAAGAGGCACTAAAGAGCTTGCATGCTCTCTCTCTCTCTCTCTCTCTCTCTCTCTCTCTCTCTCTCTCTCCTAGTTACCTTGGAGAGAGAGAGAGAGAGAGAGAGAGAGGAGAGAGAGAAAGAAATCATGTGAGGACACAGGGAGAACACGACCATCTACAAACCAGGAATAGAGCTTTCATTAGAAACCACATTGACCAGAACCTTGATTTGGGACTTCCCATCTTCCAGAACTGTGAGAAATAAATTTCCGTTGTTCAAGCCACCCAGTCTGTGGCATTTGGTTATAGCAGCCCTAGGAGGCTAATACAGATTTTGGTACAGTGACCGATGCCCCAGTCCCCTAAAATTCATGTCCTTACATGTAAAACATATTCATCTCATCCCAACAGCCCCCAAAGTCTTAACTCATTCCAGCATCTACTCTAAAATCTAAGGTCCAACGTCTCATTTCAATATCATCCAAATCAAGTACGGGTGAGACTTGAGATATGATTTATCCTGAGGCAAAATTCCTGTCCGTCTGTGAATCTGTGAAATCAGACACGTTATTTGCTCATAAATACAATGATGTGACAGACATACTATAGACATTTCCATCCAAAAGGGAAAAATATTAAAGAAGGGGTAAGGGGTCCCAAACAAGTTCAAAATTTAGCACAGCAAATTCCATCAGATCTGAAGGCTCAAGAATAATCTTCTTGGTTTTTATACTCTGCCCTCCATACCCAACAGGGTGGCAGTGTCACCTCAGTGGGGAAGGGAAGCAGCACTGTCCATGCAGTTCTCTACAACTGTAACCCTGCCCCTGAGGCACCGTGGGGGCATCCTGGTGGGCCCACCCTTTGAAACAGGAAGAACCAGTCCTGCCCCCTGAGTCTGTGGTGGGAGTGGCAGTTCTAATTTCCAGACAGTCTTTGGGGTCATTCTTTCCTTTTGAAAGATAAAGCATGCTTATAGAAGAATAGGTCTATGGTCCCACATGGTCCTATGCAATCCCAAAAGTCCAATGGCCTTCCTTATTCTGCCCTCCCACCTCCTTTTTTTTTTTTTTTTTTTTGGTCCTCTTTACTCCCGGCTGGCAGTGTTTCTTCTGGTATCATCCTATCTCTGTACCTGGCCTCTGCTGAGATGGCTGATGGAGCCCATGAATTCCATTCAAGATCTATCAAATTGTTGTTCAGGTATACCATTAGCGTTCTCTTAAGAACAAGCTTTCTTGTTTTTTGCAACATGGATAGGCTAAGAATTTTCCAATCTCCAAGTTTTCGTTCCTTTTTACTTAACAGTTCCTTCTTCAACTCATCTGCCTCCTCTTACATTTTACTACAAGCAAAAGGGAGAACCTAAACCATGCCTTCAATACTTTGCTTAGAAATCTCTTCTGGGGAGGAGTTAAGATGGCGGAGGAGTAGGGGACCCCTTTTTCAGCTGGTCCCCTGAGTTGAGCTGGATAGGTACCAGACCAGCAGGAACATACACGGAATCACCCTGAGACGCAGGAAGATACATCTGGATCTCTACAAATGAACATCTCCAGCGCTGAGTATTGAGGTACGAAGCAGGCAGCCATGAAACCACGCACAGATATCGGAAGATAAACGGAAGGGAGAGGGAGCCGCTGTGTCCGGGCGCCAGGAAGCAGTAGCCACCTGCATGGGGGAGCGGGCGGACAGCGGACCCGCACCCTTGAGACAGCAGACTGAGACCGTGAGCCGGGAGCGCGCGCCACCAAGCATATCACGGAACTCCGGTGTGCTCAATGGATCCAGACTGAGACCGGGAGCTCTGGGAGCGTGCGCGGGGCAGCTGGCGGCTGGCGGGCCACCTGCACGGGGGAGCGGGCAGACTCGCGAGACAGCACACTGAGACCGGGAGCTCCGGGAACGCGCACGGGGCAGCTGGCAGCTGGCGGTGTTAGAAACTCAAAGGACAGAGATGCACCAGCCCTGGAACTGAGGGCTGGGACGCCAGGTGTGGGGCGCACATCCCGGGATGCCACAGTGTTGAGCAGCACCAACAGAAACAGAGTTAAAGTGGCCAGAACATCAGTGGAGAACGGGCCGCAATCCCTCCGTTCTGAGACAGAGGGCTGAGATTCGGCTGCTGCTGCTCTGATTCTCAGAAGAGGCACAGCAGACCACCAGGGAAAGCTGCCAGAGAACAAAAGCCTGGAAATACTGGCTCACAGCATGCCCATCCCCATCCCCCCTCGCAGGGGACACGGAGACTCTACCCAAACAGGGTTTCCTGAGTATTGGTGCAGCAGGCCCCTCCCCCAGAAGGCAGGCTGAAAAATCAAGAAGCCCACAACCTGGAGCGCCTGAGTGGCGCAGTCATTAAGCGCCTGTCTTCATATTAGGGCGTGATCACAGCGTTCTGGAAAGGAGTCCCACATCGGGCTTCTCTGCTGGGAGCCTGCTTCTTCCTCTCCCACTCCCCTGCTTGTTATCTTTTTGGCTGACTATCTGTCTCTCTCTCTCAAATAAATAAATAAAATCTTTAAAGAAGAAGCCCACATCCCTAAGATCTCTATAAAACAAGGGTGCACAGCCTGGGTCCCAGTCAATAATTTGGGCTCTGGACAGCCCCGCAATCTCTCCTCATCAGAATGACGAGAAGGAGAAGTCCCCCCCCGCAAAGAAAAGAAAATGAGTCTGTGGCCTC
>NC_048218.1:45639145-45639349 GCF_002007445.2 Ailuropoda melanoleuca | reverse complement strand
GTCTTAAAAAAATCCACGCCCACGAATGTAGATTACGGGAGATTATTGACTCTATGAAACGATCCAATGTCAGAATCATCAGCATCCCTGAGGGGGATGCTCCCTGAGGGGGAGCTCTAGAAGAGATATTTGGACAAATTGTAGCTGAAAACTTCCCTAATCTAGCAAGGGAAACAAACATTCATATCCAAGAGGCAGAGAGGA